>NC_140178.1:46706806-46789306 GCF_963971535.1 Notolepis coatsorum
CTGGAACATCTGTCCATTTTATGTCGTCCGTTTTATCTTCCCCGGGAATTCACAGCCATCATCATCACAGCCATCTACATTCCACCTCAAGCTGATACCGGCAGGGCACTAGCGGACCTTCAGGATACGTTGTGCCGGTATCAGAACAAACATCCAGACATGGCCATGGTGGTGGCTGGCGACTTCAATAAGGCAAACCTAAAGAAGGTTATGCCGAACCACTACCAGCATATTACATGCTCCACCAGGGGAGGGAACACTTCAAGTTTCAAGTTTCAAGTGTCTTTAATAGTTGTCATACAGAAGTACAGAATACTTTTATACAAAATGCTTCTTTCTGTGCTAGACAAAAGTTAAGTATGAAATAAAATAAGTATAGCAAGTAAAAAAGTTTAAAATAGAAGTCACGTACGTAGACACAAGTGTTCAGTATGTGTCACGATCGGAGCTTGAGTCTGCCAGATGAGGAGCAATCAGCGCGGCTGCAAGAGATTACCTCATCAAGCGTTCCCTACTTCAACTGGCAGATCCCGTCATCCGACGTCGCAGTGTTAAACTGCCTACCGAGGTACGACGACGCTACCTGAATACCAGCTGTAACTACCCCTGTTTATGCTTTCCCTAACCTTCTGTTTCTTGTGCCCCAGGACTTCGCTCCAGCGCCCTTCCACCCTGACGTCTCGAGCCCCAACGTCCTTCCACCCTGACGTCTCGAGCCAAGCAAAGAGGACTCCTGCTCGCTCTCAAGCGCAATACCTGTGTCCTCTCTCTCTCGCTGCCGACAGCTGCACTGAAGTGCACCTGCTCTCATTCTTCTCCCCCCCAAGAACATTATAACCTCCGTGTTGTTCACATTCCTGTTTCACATTCCTGTTATACTCTGCTTGGTTGGGAAGAATAATTAAAGAACCCTAAAACCGCTCCATTCTCTCCTCCTGTGTTTTGCTATTGGGCTCCGCAAGAACCCCATCCTCACAGAACACTGCGACCATGATGTTGGACTCAGCAGCACAGGAGGCCGGTGAATGGAGCACCAGCATCCAGGCCGCCTTCAACGGACACGCCAGTCTGGTAAATCAACACTCACAGATACTGGATGAGACTATTGCCCAACTCAGCGCTTTCACTCTCAGCGCCGCGGAGCGAGACAAACGATTCGAGCGTTTCGAAGCTGTCACATAGTAATGTCAAATGACAATATAGAATATAAGCTGGAGCGGGCCGTATGTGAAAACCAGCCCCTCCAGTAGTGCATTAAGCAAGGTCCCGAGCAGGTAATAAAGTGAACACAAGACGTTGATCCAAATAGTAAATTATATTTATTCTTGGGGAAGGAATTCAAACCTTCATAAAGTATATTTATTATCAGGGAAGGGATTCAAACCTTCCCTTGGCTATGAGGAGAACAGAGGGGAAGTAATCCCACAAACATTTAACAAATAGGGAAAAAGGTAGTTGGAGAACAGACAAGTAAATATAATAATTAAGGCTAGTATGGGCTGTGTCCTCAGACACCAGCCAACCAGGTTGGCACTGGGTTATCACCCAGCACTAAAGCCAATACAGTGAACAAATAGTTCCAGTGGAACAGTGGCAATTAGACACAAAAAGCCAACAATAGGATACTCCCACACAATAGGGTAAGTCACATAAAGTGACAAGTAAACATAGCAATCGCTCCACACAATAGTGGCAACCAACGGCAACCTCACTCCTACTCTGGTCACTGGCACATGACAGAATGAGGCGCCCCGATGTGTGCCACCTCCCAATCTCTTAACCACCCATCTCCACTGCCTGTCTTGAAGATGCACCAATCAGGGGCAACCAATCCAATCAGGGAGATGAGTGGCATCTGCGGAAACAGAAACAGCGATTAGGAGATGACACAACACCACACATAGAAAACACAAATAATATATTACCCTGATGTTACATGGTGTTAAAATATATGGCAATGATGATAATGAACAACCCACGTACGTGACAGAAGCATATTTAACAGCCCAGCCAATTCCGCCTGCTGTCTCTCCACTCGTGGTATCCCCACCTGTAGTATCCCAGTCCCGGGAACCTCACGTACCCTCGCCAGAGCGTTACGACGGAAACGTTGCCAAATGTCGTGCCTTCCTCTTCCAATGCTCTTTAGTGTTTGGGCAACAACCTCTAACATTCCAGAGCAACAAATCCAAACAACCCACGTACGTGACACCTCCCCCCATAGAAGCGAACCTACTGGGTGAACAAAACATTATTCCCTATACAACCAACATCAGAGCAGTACCCCCAGACCTACCCTCTGGATAAGGCATCGGCCACAACATTGTCCACCCCCTTCTTGTGACGGATGACAATGTTGTAGCCCTGCACCAACAGGGCCCAACGCATCAACCTCTGGTTATGGTTATACATATGAGCCAAGAACACCAGGGGATTGTGGTCCATGTGGACCAACACCGGAATAGCGCTGGAACCCACGTACACCTCGAAGTGCTAGAGAGCGAGGAGCATCACCAGCGTCTCCTTCTCGATGGTCAAGTAGTTCAACTGATGCAGCTTGAACTTCACCGAGAAGTAGCAAACCGGATGATGCACCTCGCCCTCTCCCGCCTGCAACAGCACAGCTCCAGCCCCAGCAGCACTCGCGTCGACCTCCAGCTGAAAGGGCAATGCAAAGTCAGGGGCTGCCAGAACAGGAGCACTGCATAGGAGAGACTTAGCAGCCTCGAAGGCGCACTGACACTCCTCGGACCACACAAAAGGTACAATAGGACTACATAAAGAAGTGAGGGGAGCCACCACCACAGAAAAATTCTTACAAAAACACCGGTAATACCCTGCCATCCCCAGGAAACGCCGTAGCTCGCGCCTCGTGGAAGGAGCCGGATACGCCAGGATCGCTGTCACCTTAGCGTCCACCGGGCGGACCTGTCCGTGACCCACCTGCTTCCCCAAGTACGTCACCGTGGCTTTCCCAAACTCACACTTGGCGAGGTTCAGAGTTAACGAAGCCTCCGCCAAGCGTGCAAAAACCACCCGTAATTTGTCAATGTGCTCCCCCCAAGTGTCCGAGTACACCACCACATCGTCCAAATAGACGTTACACTTAGACACACCCCCCAACACCATGTGCATCAAACGTTGGAACGTGGCCGGTGCGTTCCTCATTCCGAAGGCCATGACGGTGTACTGCAAAAAACAGTCTGGTGTAACGAACGCCGAAATATCAGATGCTCGCTCTGTCAGGAGAACCTGCCAGTACCCCTTCAAGAGATCGAGTTTCGTAATAAATACAGCGGGACCAATACTGTCAATGCAGTCATCCATTCTGGGCAACGGGAACGAGTCAGGCACCGTCACCGCGTTCACCTTCCTGTAATCAGTGCAGAACCGGGGAGACCCATCAGCCTTGGGAGCTAAAAGGCAAGGAGAGCTCCAGGGACTACGGCTATCCTTAGCCATCCCATTATCCATCAGATACTCAGCCTCCTTCCTCATCACCTCCCTCTTCGACACCGGACACCGATATGCATGTTGTTTAATGGGGGTCGCACCACCCACATCAATATCGTGCTCCAGGACGGTCGTTCTGGAAGGCACATCAGACAACAACACAGGATAGGACAACAACAGTTGACGTACATCATCACTCTGTGACTCGGGCAGATACAACAGATGGGCAGTGACCTCACTCATGAACTCCGAGTTAGTCAAACGCCCCGTCTGCTGACCCTCGGACAACGCCTTCAAATCGTCGTCCGGCAGGGGATTAACACATGTCAACAAAACAGCTGGAACAGCTCCTGGGCTGCCAGACTGCACCTCCTGCTCACTCTCACCAGCACGGGTGAGATACTTCTTCAACATGTTAATATGACACAACCGTGTCTTCCTGCGCCTCTAGGGCGTACATATAACATAATTGGTGTCTGATACTTTCCTCTCCACCTTATAGGGCCCTGCAAACCGGGCAGAGAGAGCTGACCCAGGCATGGGCAGCAAAACCAGCACTTCATCGCCAGCCTCGAACTGCCGCCCCCCCGCCTTCTTGTCAAACCTCACCTTCATCTCCCCCTGGGCAGAGACAAGGGCCTCCCTAGCCAGCGAGGACGCACAGCGGAGACGCTCCTTGCACCGGGAGACAAAATCAAACACAGTCGATTTAGGAGAAGAACCAGACAACATCTTCTTTTTGAGCAGTTTCAATGGACCACGCACACTGTGACCAAACACTAACTCTGCTGGGCTAAACCCAAGTGACTCCTGTTTAGCATCCCGAATAGCAAACAGTACAAATGGCACACCCTCGTCCCAACCACAACCCGTATCAACACAGAACTTTTTTAGCATCGCCTTCAGCGTCTGGTGCCAGCGCTCTAGCGCCCCCTGTGATTCAGGATGGTACGCGCTAGACACCGTGTGACTGATACCCAAAGCCTGTAAAGATTGATTAAAGGTCTTAGACATGAAATTCGAGCCTTGATCACTTTGCACAGTTTTTGGTAAACCGTAAGTTGCAAAAAACTTGTTTAATGCCTTGGTAATTGCTGGGGCAGTAATCTTCCTCAGAGGTATCGCCTCTGGGAAACGGGTGGCAAGACACATAATAGTCAACATGTATTGGTGACCTGCCTTTGTCTTAGGCAGGGGGCCAACACAATCAATGATCACATGTTCAAAAGGTTCCCCTATCGCTGGAATGGGGTGCAAGGGAGCTAAAGGAACCCCCTGATTTGGCTTCCCCACAATTTGACATGTACTACAAGTACTACAACATTTTACCACATCGGCCTTCAGACCGGGCCAAAAGAAACTTTGCAGTATTCTGTCATAAGTCTTTGAAATACCCAAATGCCCAGACCAAATATGTTCATGAGCTAACATCAAAACATGACGTCTACACTCCACTGGTAATACAACCTGGTGCACTACATTCCAGGCATCCCCACACTCTAAGCCTGTCACACCTGGCCTAGCTACCCAAGTTCGCATCAACACCCCTTCCTCTATTAAGAAGGTGTGTTTCCTACTATCAGTAGTGCTGGCTACTGCCGCAAAACAACTTGTTAGGGAGGAATCATTTTTCTGAGCGTCAATCAACGCTTGACGCGTTAGAGGCAACGGCATGTCGGAAAACTTGGGATTTACCAGTTTCCCCTGAACGCTACTCACACCCCTTTTTATCTCGTCACTAGACGGCCACCTGTCCTCAGCGAGCGCCTCGCCACAGATGGAGTCACGCAGCGTCACCGCCTGCCCTCGTCTCACCTGAGCCCTAGTCACAGCACAGATAGGAAAAACATTTGGGTGACTTTTAATCAACGCATCGCACAAAAACTCAGACACTGGGGCGTCCACCATCTCCAGAAATGGAATTACCTTCCCCCCAGCTATATCATTCCCCATGATAAAATCAATTCCGGCTACCGGAAAAGAGGAACGAACCGCCACGGAAAAACAACCTGTGACCAGTTCTGATCTCACATGTATCATATGTAACGGAGCGGGTGTGAAGCCCATTTCTATCCCACGCACAATAGCACTTGAGTTACAAGACGACTTCTCATTTAACGGCAATACATCGGCCAGAATAAAGGACTGCGAACCACCTGTATCACGAAGGATCCTCACCTTGCGTTGGTCACAGACTTTACCCGACAGTGACACAAAACCAGAAAATATAAAAGGTTCGAAACAACTGTCTGGTTTCTCCTGCTCTGGGCGTGAGAGTGCTAATCAACCCCACCCCCTTTGGTTTCTTGCCGATTGCGCACAAATGCATAACAGTCCGCCACCAAATGACCTGGCTTCTTACAATAATTACAACGTCTCTTTTCAGACGGAGGCGAGCGTGGCCGATACGCACGCTCGCCATTTCCCCGAAATGGTAATTCCCGAGAGGGAAACGCACCGTTTTTAACACACACAGTATCGTTACGCACAGAAGCATGTTTGTGCGTCAACGCCAATTCATCCACCAAAACAGCAGCGTCTTGGAGAGTAGACACTTTCTGTTCATTCAGATACAGCTCGGTTCGTTCGAGCATACAGAGTTTAAATTGTTCCATGAGTACCAACTCGCTCATGGCTGCAAGATCCTGCACCTTACTCGCCGCGCACCATCGTTCAAAAAGATTCCTCTGTTCACGGGAGAAATCGGTATTTGTCTGAGAAGGGGATTTTCTGAGCGAGCGAAAACGCTGTCTATATGCATAGTTAATGATGCTACCGCTGCACTGGCTTTGCCAGTGAGCCTGGTCTGAAGTAAAATCACCCACATATCCTCCGGCCAATGCAGAGCCTGTGCAATCCGCTCAAAAGCAGAAAAATAAGCCTCTACCTCTGACTCTCGGAACATGGGCACCAGATTAACGTGCTGGCCGATATTAAAGTGAGCCGGGGAAACCCCAGCTGGAGAGGAGGTAGCACTACCAGCTCCAGCCTCCAACCTCATCCTCTCTATGGTCAGTTGAAGTTCCCTGTCCTTCGCCTCCTTCTCCTGCAGCCTGTCTCTCTCCTCCATCTCCTTTCTCTCCAGCCTGTCTCTCTCCTCCACTCTCTCCTCTCTATCTCGTACAGCCGCTTTGTCCTCTCTGTCTCGTACAGCTGCTCTCTCTTCCCTGTCTCGCTCCTCCCTGCGCAACATCGCTCTCTCCTCCATCTGGAGACGGGCAAAACGCAGGCTAGAGCGCGTATGGCCAGAAGACGTGGATTCTTTATCTGAATCGCCCGCACCCTCACTTTCAGCTCTGTGAGTACTACCATGTCTCCTAACAGCACCACCCTCCGGGTTAAGATCACCTAAGGGAGATTTATCGCCAGTGTTTTTAACCTCCTGGTCCACTAACAGTGAGTCACTATGATTTACTACTCCCCGAGCCGTGCTGAACACCTGTTGCTCCACTAACCCAGCTATTACAGCCGCCTTCATATCAGCCTTGGACTGGGAACTTTGCACAGTAATATTATAATGTTTAGCAACAAGGCATAATTCCGCCTTAGTGCAACCGTCCAAATGATCCTCTGACGGATCCACTACAAAGATCTCCAAAACAAACGCCGACGCAGCCATAATATGTCCTTATACGTGACTATCATACAAAAAATATATATATAACGTCCTCACTTAGCCAACCATGACCGTGCACAATAATAATAGACACATTCTGCATTTATACCTCTTAACCAAAACAATCCAACTGACCACATCTACTACCAATGAAAACAATAACAAATGTTCCTAACCACTCAACTAGGGTCACCTGTGTCACTCTAGCCTATCCCAGCTAAACTACTCCCCTAACGGGATGAGGGCTACACATATCTTCAGTCGCTTACCGATTTCATTGCGCGCTCCACCGGAATCACGACTCGTGCCCCCCACCCCCTAGCCAGGCAGGCGACCCCCCTGTTACCTATGTGGTAGAAAAAAGAGATCTGGTTAAGAGCATACACGAATGGTTAATTATTATACAAAACACGGCATGGATACATAAATACCAAAAAACAACAACGCCACTTTACCTGACACCATCAGCCCCTATGTCAAACGTACACAGCAGACCGGCATTGAGCCCCCCATGTCACAAGGACATGAAAGACCGGAAATGAGCCCCCATGTCACATAGTAATGTCAAATGACAATATAGAATATAAGCTGGAGCGGGCCGTATGTGAAAACCAGCCCCTCCAGTAGTGCATTAAGCAAGGTCCCGAGCAGGTAATAAAGTGAACACAAGACGTTGATCCAAATAGTAAATTATATTTATTCTTGGGGAAGGAATTCAAACCTTCATAAAGTATATTTCTTATCAGGGAAGGGATTCAAACCTTCCCTTGGCTATGAGGAGAACAGAGGGGAAGTAATCCCACAAACATTTAACAAATAGGGAAAAAGGTAGTTGGAGAACAGACAAGTAAATATAATAATTAAGGCTAGTATGGGCTGTGTCCTCAGACACCAGCCAACCAGGTTGGCACTGGGTTATCACCCAGCACTAAAGCCAATACAGTGAACAAATAGTTCCAGTGGAACAGTGGCAATTAGACACAAAAAGCCAACAATAGGATACTCTCACACAATAGGGTAAGTCACATAAAGTGACAAGTAAACATAGCAATCGCTCCACACAATAGTGGCAACCAACGGCAACCTCACTCCTACTCTGGTCACTGGCACATGACAGAATGAGGCGCCCCGATGTGTGCCACCTCCCAATCTCTTAACCACCCATCTCCACTGCCTGTCTTGAAGATGCACCAATCAGGGGCAACCAATCCAATCAGGGAGATGAGTGGCATCTGCGGAAACAGAAACAGCGATTAGGAGATGACACAACACCACACATAGAAAACACAAATAATATATTACCCTGATGTTACATGGTGTTAAAATATATGGCAATGATGATAATGAACAACCCACGTACGTGACAGAAGCATATTTAACAGCCCAGCCAATTCCGCCTGCTGTCTCTCCACTCGTGGTATCCCCACCTGTAGTATCCCAGTCCCGGGAACCTCACGTACCCTCGCCAGAGCGTTACGACGGAAACGTTGCCAAATGTCGTGCCTTCCTCTTCCAATGCTCTTTAGTGTTTGGGCAACAACCTCTAACATTCCAGAGCAACAAATCCAAAATATCCTACCTGTCTGGTTTGCTGACGGGGCCCGCGTTAGAATGGGCGACAGCCCTCCACTTCAGTAATTCCCCCCTCTGCAATTCGTACTCCGGGTACATCGCCGACATGCAAAAGGTCTTCGACCATCCACCCGGTGGTTTGGATAGAACGTCCGCCTTGTTTACCATCCACCAAGGACACCGTAGTGTGAGCGAGTACGCTATCGAATTCCGTATTCTGGCAGCGGGTTCCCAGTGGAATGATGAACCATTACGCGGAGCCTTTCGCCAGGGCCTCAGCGAAGTTCTAAAGGACGAATTGGCGTTGAAAGAGAAGCCTACTACCCTTGACAACTTAATTAACTTAGCCAGAGAGCTGGACACGCGTCTCCGTGAACGCCGATGTGAAAAGGCCAGCACCGTCAACAGTGTCCCGCTGCAGAGCCGCAGGGCCGCTGAGCAGGAGCGCCCCGTTAATAGTGTCCCGCTGCAGCACCGCAGAACCGACGATTCGGAGCCCATGGACCTCGACTGCTCTCGCCTTCCTCTCCGCGAATGGCGTCACAGACTCAGGTCAGGGGCATGTCTGTACTGCGGGCAACTAGGCCACTCCATCGCCTCATGTTCGGTTCGCCCAAACGACGGGGCTCGACTGTGACGCTGGGCACATGCACAAGCCTTACATTTGTTCCCAGTTCCGGTCCGAATATGCAATTCAGTGCCACGCTTTACCACAACGGTCAATCCCTCCCTCTGTCTGCGCTGGTCGACTCGGGCGCAGACGAAAACATCATCGACGCTGGGGTAGTGTCCCACTACCACATTGCCACCGACGCCTTACCCATTCCCCGAGATGCCCAAGGCCTAAACGGGAAGTTGCTCTCGCAAATAACATGCCACACCACGCCTCTCCGCCTTCAACTCTCCGGGAATCATAGCAAGGAGATCCGTTTTCACGTCACTGATTCCCCCCATAACCCAATCGTTCTAGGCATGCCTTGGCTAAAGCTACACAACCCTGTAATAAATTGGCCAACGGGCTCAGTCACGAGCTGGAGTGCTCACTGTCACGCCTCTTGTCTCCGGTCGGCGCGGTCACCACTGGGGGCCACTGGTTCTCCCGTTCCCAACGAACCTGTTGACCTTTCGACTGTTCCTCCAATTTACCACGACCTAAAGGCTGTGTTTAGCAAACAACAAGCTCTCTCCCTACCTCCTCATCGCCAGTACGACTGTGCTATAGACCTGCTCCCGGGAGCCCCGTTCCCCGCTAGCCGCCTGTTTAACCTCTCTCGCCCAGAGAGAGAGTCTATGGAGAAGTACGTCCACGAGTCCCTGGCCTCGGGCATTATTACCCCCTCCTCCTCTCCTGTCGGCGCAGGCTTCTTTTTTGTGTCCAAGAAGGACCACTCCCTTCGCCCCTGTATTGACTACTGGGGTCTCAATAACATCACGGTTAAGAACCCCCTGCCTTTGATTAACTCTGCGTTCGAACCCCTGCAAGGCGCCACCATTTTCTCGAAGTTGGATCTCAGAAATGCCTATCATCTGGTTTGCATCCGGGAGGGAGACGAATGGAAGACGGCCTTCAAGACCCCGCTCGGCCACTTCGAGTACAAGGTGATGCCTTTTGGGTTGACCAACGCCCCTGCTGTCTTCCAGGCCCTTGTCAATGACGTTCTCCGTGATGTCCTGAACCGCTCTGTCTTTGTCTATCTGGACGACATTCTGATTTTCTCCCGCTCCATGGAGGAGCACATCCAGCATGTCCGCCGGGTCCTCCAGCGCCTACTAGAGAACAAGCTATTCGTCAAGGCGGAGAAATGTGAGTTCCACGTCTCCTCCATCGGGTTCCTCGGCTACATCATCGAGGGCGGCAAGATCCGGGCGGACCCCAAGAAGATCAAGGCGGTGACCGACTGGCCCCATCCCACCAACGTCAAGCAGCTCCAACGCTTCCTGGGGTTTTCTAACTTCTACTGGCGTTTCGTCAGGGACTACAGCCGGGTCGCTGCACCCCTTACTCAACTCACCTCGCCTTCCGTGCCCTTCGTCTGGTCGGACAGAGTGGACTCCGCCTTCGCCAAGCTAGGCCAGCGCTTCACCTCCGCGCCCATCCTCGTTCAGCCAGACACGTCCCGCCAGTTCGTGGTGGAGGTAGATGCCTCAAGTACCGGAGTGGGGGCGGTCCTTTCCCAACGCTCCGCTCTCGACCAGAGACTGCACCCCTGTGCCTTCTTCTCTCGCCGCCTGACCCCGGCAGAGGTCAATTACGATATCGGGAACCTGGAGCTCCTGGCAGTCAAACTGGCACTGGAAGAGTGGAGGCACTGGCTGGAGGGATCGGAGACCCCCTTCCTGGTCTGGACTGACCACAAGAACCTCACCTATGTCCAGACGGCCAAGCGCCTGAACTCCCGCCAGGCACGCTGGGCACTGTTCTTCACCAGGTTCAATTTCACCCTGACCTACAGGCCTGGCTCCAAGAACACCAAGCCAGATGCCCTCTCCGGGCAGTTCGTCCCCGAGGAGGGTTCCGCACACCCGCACACCATCCTTCCTTCCTCCTGCCTGGTGGTCGCCGCCACCTGGGAGATCCAGTCTGTCGTCCGGGAGGCCCAGCGCGTCCAGCCTGATCCAGGTAACGGCCCACCTAACCGGCTTTTTGTCCCCGACCTTGTCCGCTCCCAGGTGCTCCAGTGGGTCCACGCCTCCCGGTTCGCCTGTCATCCTGGGATCAACCGTACCCTGTCCCTGCTGAAGCGACACGTCTGGTGGGTCACCATGAGGGAGGACACCCGCGACTTCGTCCTTGCGTGCACCGTCTGTGCCCATGGAAAGGCTTCCCACCAACCACCAGCCGGGCTCCTCAGGCCGCTCCCTGTTCCCGGTCGGCCTTGTTCGCACGTCGCCCTGGACTTCGTCACCGGACTGCCTCCTTCACACGGTAACACTGTCATTCTCACCATCGTGGACCGGTTCTCAAAGGCCGTGCATTTTGTCTCTCTCCCCAAACTCCCCTCTGCTTCAGAAACCGCGGACCTGATGGTGCTCCACGTCTTCCGTCTCCACGGGATCCCGGTGGACATCGTCTCCGACAGGGGCCCGCAGTTTATCTCCCAAGTATGGAAGGCTTTCTGCCGGTCCCTGGGGGCCACGGTCAGCCTCTCCTCCGGGTTCCACCCGCAGACCAACGGTCAATCGGAGCGGGCCAACCAGGACCTGGGATCCGCCCTCCGCTGCGTGACCATCCGGGACCCCTCCGGCTGGAGTACGTTCCTGCCGTGGATCGAGTACGCCCACAACTTGCTGTCCTCCGCGGCCACAAGTCAGTCTCCCTTTGAGTCCTCCCTGGGCTACCAATCCCCACTGTTCCCTGCACAGGAAGAGGAGATCGCCGTGCCTTCGGTGCAGGACCACCTTCGCCGCTGCAGGAGGATATGGGAGGACACAAGGGCCGCGCTGCTCCGCACCGCTGAGCAGAACCGTCGCGTCGCCGACCGCCACCGGACTCCGGCTCCCATCTACCAACCAGGTCAGATGGTTTGGCTCTTGTCCTGAGACCTTCCACTCAAGTCCTTGTCCCGCAAACTCACCCCCCGTTTTGTTGGTCTGTATAAATCCTGTCTGTTATCAACCCCTCGGTCGTTAAGCTCCAGCTCCCCGCCATCATGCGCATTCACCCCTCCTTCCATGTGTCGCAGCTGAAGCCGGTTCTCTCCAGTCCCCTGTCTCCTCCTCCGCTGATCATCGATGACCACCCGGCCTACATCGTCCGCCAGCTGCTGGACGTGCGTCCCTGTGGTCGTGGGTACCAATACCTCGTGGACTGGGAGGGCTACGGCCCAGAGGAGCGCAGCTGGGTCTCTCGAGGGATGATTCTGGACCCTGAGGTCATCCGGGATTTCCATCGCTGTCACCCGGACAAGCCTGGGGGCCCGCCAGGAGGTGCCCGTCGAGGGGGGGGTCCTGTCACGATCGGAGCTCGAGTCTGCCAGATGAGGAGCAATCAGCGCGGCTGCAAGAGATCACCTCATCAAGCGTTCCCTACTTCAACTGGCAGATCCCGTCATCCGACGTCGCAGTGTTAAACTGCCTACCGAGGTACGACGACGCTACCTGAAGACCAGCTGTAACTACCCCTGTTTATGCTTTCCCTAACCTTCTGTTTCTTGTGCCCCAGGACTTCGCTCCAGCGCCCTTCCACCCTGACGTCTCGAGCCCCAGCGTCCTTCCACCCTGACGTCTCGAGCCAAGCAAAGAGGACTCCTGCTCGCTCTCAAGCGCAAGACCTGTGTCCTCTCTCTCTCGCTGCTGACAGCTCCACTGAAGTGCACCTGCTCTCATTCTTCTCCCCCCCAAGAACATTATAACCTCCGTGTTGTTCACATTCCTGTTTCACATTCCTGTTATACTCTGCTTGGTTGGGAAGAATAATTAAAGAACCCTAAAACCGCTCCATTCTCTCCTCCTGTGTTTTGCTATTGGGCTCCGCAAGAACTCCATCCTCACAGTATGTACATATGTACAATGTTCAATGCAGAATAGAAGTAACTGAGTTACCATACAATATACTATGCAATATACTAATATACAATATACTATATAGTCCAAAGCAGACATGGGATGAGGTACAATTTAGGTACAATTTACAGTAAGGTGTCCTGAGGTTTGGTTTGTAGTGCAAATTATTTGCCAATAAATATAAAGTGTGTCTAGGTGTTCTAAAGTGTGTAGAGTGGGTGCTGCAGTGGGTTGTTTGTTTAAAGTGAGTGTGTGCATGTGGATGTGTGTGCTCTGAGTGCATTTGATGGTTGTTGCATAGTGTTATTGTTCGTTGAGCGTTGGACCATTGCTATACTCCATTTAAGCAAGGGTACAAAGTGCTCCCGTTCCCTCCGTTTAAACACTGAGCATGTGAAGCTGTGGTGACGTGAGAAGTGACGCGGTGGTCCGAGCAAACAGAGGCCACGTTACAGGACGCACTGGATGACGTCGACTGGGACATGTTCCAATCAAGTTCCAGCGACATCAGTGAGTCCACCGATACTTAGGGATGGGTACCGAATTCGGTACTTTTAAAGGTACCTACCGAAACACGTCGGTACTACCTAGTATCGATTCACGTGAGATCCAACGGTGCCAATTTTCGGTAATTTATTTATTTAGTTTACCGCAAAACGAAACCACACGTTAAGCGGTTCAGCTTGTGCAAACCAAGCATTGGCACTTTGTGTGTGTACATTTATATGACTCATATAGGCAATCTGAAAAATCGATTCTCTGATTTTCTCAAAGCGATCGCGCACACACAGACAGATCACACATAGGGCAAACGCTGAGATCTCAGCGAATACAACTCTGATTATCCCAAGACTTGTAAAATAGATTCCTTACCTCAGATCAGATGTTCTCCAAAAAGATCATTCCAATTCCTGATCGCCATTTCCAAAAATCGATCGTTTTTATTGATCCAACGCTACATACTGTACACATGTATTCCACGCTGTTCTGAGGCTCCACAATGAATCCGATCGGCTCGGGTTACATGCCTGAGAAGTAAAATGTGGATTCCGGATTTTTCTTTTCTCATCCATTTTCATTGAGTCCATTCCAAAAGGCTGCATTACCATCTGGGAGACAATAGGGGGCGGTTTTTTCACATCTGAGCTCCTACAGGGGCTGCATACCAACGGGAGACTCGGTTGATGAAATATGAATTCAGATCGCTAATAAAAAATCACACGCTAATTGTCGTGGTGGGCATTCAGGCATTGGGCTGATAAAACGTGTTATCACGTGGTGGGCACTGAAAGTGTTAAGGGGATGGGAGTGCGAGGACAGGCGTTCCTGACAAGCTGTCAAAACACTGTCAGAGGCTGCCGAACGAAGCAGCAGATGGCTATAGATTAAGAGAAAGGGCTGGGCTGCAAAATGACCATCGAGGGGTAAAAGCAGAGGGGGCACACCTGGGATGCCAGGTGTTGCCGTTGAGCCCTTCGGGGGTGTCGTGGGCCTGTCAACGAAACACCAATGAAGGAGGGTGCCCACCTGAAGACCCCAGTGAAGCTTTTACCACTATCCCATTCACTACCAAGTGCTGATTATCTAAGGGATTGTACTATCTAGTCCTATAAGCTCAACCAACAGACATAGTCGTATTCATTTCTATTATAATTATTTAATTCTGCGGATGTCTGTAGAATCTAAGTGACCCTAATCCCCAAGGACTTCTCCCAAATGAAACCGTTAAAAACATGGGTGCACAGTACACCGGTCTGTCCGATTTACAACTGCCTTTTCGAGTTTGTAAATCCTACGAACACATTTTCAAAAAGGAGCCGTTCGAGAATGCCAAAAAAATTCCTAAATTGAGTTATAAAGACATTTCTTGGTAACGTTCTCGGAAGTCTCGGAATCCACAAAGAATGGATTGCACGGTGCTAATTGCACCCTTAACTGCACGAGTTTAGCGAGCGGTATCTTCTCCGTCTTTGCGAGCTATCCACTAAGGACATTGTGCGGATGAGATACTAGCGCAGACACTCCCATATGTGTGCAGTTTGCTCCTGATCTGCTCCAGCGCAGTTTGCCCGTGGAGCAGTCTGCACCTGACAGCGCTGTTGGCAGATATCAGGAAGGGGAAAAATAAACCCGAAATGAGGCAAAGACATAACAGTATTTTTCACAATTAGTATTCCGTTCATTTCGTATTGTATTTAGTTTACTTTGTAATGTATAGAGCTTGCTTAATTTGTATTTTCATGACACATTGCATCCTTTGTTTTTGTCACTATCTTTCGTCATTGCATTATGTTTGTCATGTCCTATTCCAATATTTTTTTTTATTATAATTATACTATATTCTATTGTGCTATATTTCATTTAGTTGATATCCCATTTAATTGTATTCAATCTCTTTATTAAGTTGTACAGCCCTGGCCTATATTTGATTTCATAATTCAATTATATTCTATTGTGCTTAACTTAGTTCATATTTCATAAAATCTTACTCCACCTCTATTGTATTATCTGTCTGTTAATGTCTGTCCGTTTTTGTATCCACTTTTTCTCCTTGTTTTCTATTTTTCTCCCATCCCAATTTCGTGTATCCAATTCTCCCCTCCCCTGTCTTGAACGTTGCTTGACTATGCCCCCCACTGGTCGGTTTTAGAGAGGATAGAAGCCTTGCATCACGTGTTCCCTCCGGCACACAAGGAGGCAGGCTGTCACATCTTTTTGCCTGCCAGCGCGGACTCCCATTGGCGAGGTGTAACGGATGGGAGGCTCTACCCTCGCCACTTCCTGTCTCTGCTGTGCAGGCGTCTCCCAACCGACCTGTAGGGGTCGCTGTCCACAACGTCCAATCCCCACCCATCGACATCCACCCGCTGACTCTGCCAAATGAGCCAGTACGACGGCTGGCCCAAGCCGAAGGCAATGCTGAGACTGGGAGTCGATACCGGAGTCTCTTGCATTGGTGATGAGCGCAATCTCCGCTACGCCACCCAGTCCGCTAATGTAACTGCAATTTGTGCCGGGCTTTGTGGATTGGGAGCGTTTTTTGACGAGGCTCATTTGCATAGAAAGGGGAACATGTTCCGCTCATATTACCTCATTTAAATATGCGCTAATTGCACCGGACGCAATGCTGATGGAACGTAGTTACCACCTCATTTCACCCGTTGCGCCTCCTCTGTGGATAGCAAACTGTGTTTCAGTGATAATTTGCACCGGCATTGTGTCGGAAAAAGCCACGCAAACCCTTTGTGGATTCCGCCCACAGTGTTTCTACAGACACAACATTATGCAATGTCCATAAAACTGCTGTTTATGTCTGTTGACCAAACAGTGTCAGACTCTTCTTGTCCAAGGGAGTGGACACAGGAAACCTCAGGAAGGGGGGACGGCCCTGAGTAATGTCTGTCTGTCAGTCATTCCACCTGTCTGGTCAAAACATCACCCAGTAGCCCACGTATTGATGATGAAAAACATTAATTTCAAAGTAGAGTAGGCAGACCAGACCCCTTTGCAGTTTTTTAACACACTAATTCACCCACTCAGCCACTCTCACACTCACAGCCATTTGTGTCCTGTCCAAGAGACTGGAATGCATTAACATCTATGACACTTTGTATCCAGTCCAAGAGACTGGAACGCATGATGAATGCTTTGCATTTATCACAGTTTGTGTCCTTGTTTCTAGAGACGATGGCTATAGTATGAATTCTGAGAGGGAGACAAAGTGAATTTGAAAGAGTCAAGAGAGTCAAGAGTCACTTTATTATTGTCCCATCAGCTGGGAAATTTGTCTTGGGCTTACACCCACTACAGCCACAGACACATACATACAGACATGACACAACACAACTGACTCCAAACAGAGGAGATACACAATATAAAAGAGAGAGAGAAAGAGAGAGAGAGAGAGAGAGAGAGAGAGAGAGAGAGAGAGAGAGAGAGAGAGAGAGAGAGAGAGAGAGAGAGAGAGAGAGAGAGAGAGAGAGAGAGAGAGAGAGAGAGAGAGAGAGAGAGAGAGAGAGAGAGAGAGAGACTACTCCGGTCACACTTAATAATATTACCAGTGTTTTCAAATAGACTGTGAAAAAATATGAATCATAGCGACTGTATTATGAAAATGTGACATAAAAATAGCTTGGAAAATACTGGCGCTTTCCGGTTCAGGGCTCAGTAAGGCATCGGTGTGGGTTTAAAGTGTTGTTTGTCTGGGTTCTGTGAATTCTGACCGGCTGGGCCACAGCGTGACCCTGAGTACACCTGGCTGACCTGCGGTGGGAACTCAAGCCTATACTGAAACAGGTCAGGATGAAGTCTGTTCTGTTTTTGTCCACATTGTTTCCATAGTTTATAAGTCTGTGTCCTCGCCCTCCTTTTCAGATTCAACCTCTCTCTCTCCTTCTCTCTTGCTCTGTGTGTCCCTGCGCCACATGCTCATTCTTTCTCTCTTTCCGTTCCTCTATCCATCCCCCCAAGGTGTGTCTCTGACTCGTTATGTTGGGGTGCTGCAGACTCAATAGTAGGAGATGATTATGTTCACACTGCTTTACTCTCTCTCCCTCTCCCTCTTTCTCCATCTCTCTCTCTCCATCTATTATGTCGTTCTCTCCCCTCCTAACCCTGTTTACTTGTTTCTTCATGAATCTTTTATCCCCGACTTGCTCGACACGCCTCCCCTTCCTCTCCACGTCTTTTAATCAAAGACTGACTCCCTCCAGACACAGATGCAGTTTGTTAGCCAGAGCTGCCTCAGCATGACACGGCATGGCACAGCCCCGCTGGCCCTCTCCCATCCTGTTTTTCCATTTTTATTCTGTTTTTCATTTATCATGTATTTTGCCCTTTGGCATGGTTTCCATTTGGTCAGTGATCCAAATGGAAACTAGCAAGTAGCCCCACCACCGCCAAAATCAAGATAGGAACGTTGACTGACATGAGCTCTTGATACAATGACTAACATTTGACAACAGGTTGTCATTTTGTGGTTGTAAAATGTTTGTTTACATTGATTTACATTGATGTTTGTAAACATGGAGTAAAACAGATCTATATTCTGTTATAAATCCAAACAAGTTCCAAACAGCCCATTTTCCATCTATAGATCAAACTCTTCAAGAATGTATCATACCTCGCATTGATTAAATGTTTTTATTTTTTTATCACGTGTGAGATTTTCTTAAAAACAAGATTCCATGGCCATCTGAAATTAATCCAGAACATTTGAGTTAGATGGTTAGTTAAAACCTTTGGAGTCTTAATGAAATTTAAATGAAAATGTGTAAGAGATGGAACAGAATACAGTAGGACAAGTACTGAGAGAGGAGAGGAGAGGAGAGGAGAGGAGAGGAGAGGAGAGGAGAGGAGAGGAGAGGAGAGGAGAGGAGAGGAGAGGAGAGGAGAGGAGAGGAGAGGAGAGGACAGGGCAGGGCAGGGCAGGGCAGGGCAGGGCAGGGCAGGGCAGGGCAGGGCAGGGCAGGGCAGGGCAGGGCAGGGCAGGGCAGGGCAGGGCAGGGCAGGGCAGGGCAGGGCAGGGCAGGGCAGGGCAGGGCAGAGCAGGACGGCACGGCACGGTGGCATAGTGGTTAGCACTGTGTTGCCTCACAGCAAGAAGGTCCTGGGTTCAAACCCATTGTTCAAACCCAACTTAACTTGACAGGAAAGGGCAGGACAGGAGAGGAGGAGAGGAGAGGAGAGGAGAGGAGAGGAGAGGAGAGGAGAGGAGAGGAGAGGAGAGGAGAGGAGAGGAGAGGAGAGGAGAGGAGAGGAGAGGATGAACACCAGTAAACCTGTACAAATATGATTTTAACAGTTTGACAGTTAAGTCAATGGGTCTCATTCTCCAACGGACTTACGACAAGAAATGTGCTCTCAGGGCCATTTGAGACATCTTAGGGCCGGTTGTGGGATTCCCCAACCGTCCCTAAGCTTGGATTCGGCCGTGGCTGAGAGCAGGATTTAGGAGTGCTGAGGAGCACACTTAACTTGACAGACTGGTGTGCTCCGTGTTCTTAAGGGATTTATTTGGGAGGAATCATAGTGATTCCTTCATGTCAACCCTACAGGCCTCTTTGGAATTAATTAATTAATCATAATTAAAATAAATATGACAATATTTGTACGATAAAAAATTCCGCATTTGATGTCGGAAAAATAAATAATATGGATTCATCTGATCACAGGGCAGCTGGATTAACCATATCTGAACCAGCTATTTTGGACAAATGTATAATTACTTAATTACTCAGATATTCAAACACAATTATGCAATTATTGTGAAATGATTGAAAATAATTATTATTTAATGCCTTCTGTGGCATTTGTATTTCTTATTTGTTAGATATCTGTTTTATTGATTAATTATACATTTGAAAGAATGCAGGTTATAGCCAACATGCAATATATCCCATTGATTGGTACAATGGGACAGACATTTGTTTTATATAGCTATAACCTGCATTCTTTCAAATATATCATTAATTAATAAAACAGATATTGGAATACACTATGTAGCCTACGTGTCTAATGAATGAACAGTAGGCTTATATTATTCTAAATACTTGTTTAATTAGGATTTAGTAGATACTATATATATGCTCTGCCCTATATGTACAGTAAGTACAGTACACATATTAAGGCCGCCAGAGTCGGGCAGCGGACTGGTGGACTGTACTACTATAGGCAGCGCAGTATCTGTGATTTCCTAATAAAACAAGTCATTACAATAATATAAGCAAGCCTACTGCGTTCATTCATTACGCACGTAGACTATACAGTACTTTGGTCAACGACCGGCCCATAACACAGGGGCAGCAGCCCATTCATTTTCTATACTGACACTGGGCTGGCCCAATCACATCTCTTACTAAGCCCCACCCCTCCCTCCCTCTCTGTCCTCTCTCTCTCTGTTTCTCCAGATCAGATGCCACTCAGAGGCTCGCAGGGAGGTAGTGTGTGTGTGTGTGATGCCATGATGACGATGCTGATGATTAATTCAATTAATGTCGATAATAATATGATAACATACTCGTAACGCTATCATGAAGTAAGACCGTCAACTACTGCTGATGGTCTCTCAGTCAGTCAATGTCAAATAGCTTGTGGCTTATAAGGAGCTCTCGGAGGCGTGTCTTGTATGCAAATGACCTAGACGGGAACACGTGTTCATAGTGACATTCCTCATCGCCGGCATCCCAGCTCGGATTGTTTGGGCCACTTAACCCTTTCAGTGCCACGGACGACATATCTCGTTTTATCAGCCCCCCCATTGAGTGCCCACGACGACAAATATCATTTTATTTTTTTATTAGCGATCTGAATTCATATTTCATCAACCGAGTCTCCCGTTGGTACACCAGCCCCTACAGGAGCTCAGATTGGAAAAAAGCGCCCCCTATCGTCTATCCCTGTGTAACTGCAGGTCAGTCGCTTAGACTGACCTGGGATCTGTAGATCTGTAGAGGCGGAGCCAACTGGCTCCTTGTGCTGGCAAGCAGTCTGATGAACATGGAAGTGATCGCGGGACGGAAAGCAGCCTGGATTATATATTCACAGCAGCCAATAATCAATCAATCAACGCAATCGATATTTGGAATAGCGATCAGGAATTGTAATACATTTTTTTGGAGAACATCTGATCTAAGGTAAGGAGTCTATGTTACCAGTCTTGGGGTAATCGGAGCTGTATTCGCTGAGATAACAGCGTGTTCCCTATGTGCCATGTGTGTGTGTGTGTGTGTGTGTGTGTGTGTGTGTGTGTGTGTGTGTGTGTGTGTGTGTGTGTGTGTGTGTGTGTGTGTGTGTGTGTGTGTGTGTGTGTGTGTGTGTGTGTGTGTGTGTGTGTGTGTGTGATCTTGCGGGAACGAGAGAATAGATTTTTC
This sequence comes from Notolepis coatsorum, assembly GCF_963971535.1. Taxonomy (NCBI): domain Eukaryota; kingdom Metazoa; phylum Chordata; class Actinopteri; order Aulopiformes; family Paralepididae; genus Notolepis; species Notolepis coatsorum. The sequence goes on from NC_140178.1 coordinate 46,727,822, forward strand.
AGCTCGCGTCTATAGCGTGCATACGTACACATATACTATCGATAATCTAGCGTTTATTTGAAAACGATTCATAAATAGGCCAACAAATGACAACGTGTCTAGTGTATTCGAGAATATTTCAATAAATGCTGTTTATGAGGGAATCTTTCTATCTCCCCGGAAATGTTCGAGAGAACGATAGCTTTTCGAAATGCTATAAAAAGGATATGAACCGATTAAAAAACAATCCGTTTCGACAATGTTGAATGCAAACGAGTCATTGATAAGCGACGGGCAGATTAGACACATAGCCATAATTTAAAACATAGATTAGGCGTTTTTAACGCTAACATTGAAGTGGATGGTGGCATTCAACAGGGTAAATCAACGTTAATCAAAGGCACTGAAAGTGTTGAGTTTCCCCACGCGTTGGGGAATCAGAGTGATCTTGTTGTCGGTTCTATCTTAGTCTGTCCCAAGATGGTTGCCCTAAGAGAAGTCTTTGGGAAATGTTGGAGAATGAGACCCATTGGGTCTCATTCCCGAACATTTTCCAAAGAGTTCTCTTGGAAGACTTATCTTGGAACCGACTGAGACAGAATCAATGACAAGTTCACTCTGAGTCCTCAACACGCTGGTAATATGTCTTAAGTGGCTCAAACGATCACACCTGGGATATCTGCGTTGGGTAATGGCACCATGTCTCAAACGCGAACGCGCGTCCCCGTTCAGGCCATTTGCATACAAAACAACGCCTCCAGAGCTCCTTATAAGGCAACTAATGATGCAGCGTGTGAAAATGGACGCGGAAGCGCTTTGCGAGTCTTGCGACCCATCAAAATTAGATTAGATTAATGTATTGGCATCATATATAGTACAGCTCGTGGTACACCTGCCGCAGCGCGCGTGCACACACACACACACACACACACACACAGTACTGTATAGCCTACGGCGTAATGAATGAACACAGTATAGGCTTATTATTCCATTAATGACTTGTTTCATTAGGATTTAGTAGATACTATATATATGCTCTGCCCTACGTACAGTATACTGTATACTATACTGCCCTACTGTACGTACACACTAAAAACAGATGGGTCAATTCTATAACCCAATTTCTTGGTTAATCGTGTTGGGTTAAAATTATGGGTTAATTCTCTGAGCATAACCATTATTTGGGTTATTGAGATTTAATTTTGACCCAATTCTGACCCAATTTGTGAGTTATAATAATTATGGGTCAATTTTCTGAGACATAACCCATGTGTTGGGTCAGAGAGCTGGGTGTTTCCGCTGGGATCTGCAAAGCACACCCCTCCCCCACTGGGAACTATCTGCTGCTTCAGAGAGCCTATCTGCTGCTTCAGAGAGCCTAACTGCTGCTTCAGAGAGCCTATCTGCTGTAGAGAGCCTATCTGCTGCTTCAGAGAGCCTAACTGCTGCTTCAGAGAGCCTATCTGCTGTAGAGAGCCTAACTGCTGCTTCAGAGAGCCTAACTGCTGCTTCAGAGAGCCTATCTGCTGCTTCAGAGAGCCTATCTGCTGCTTCAGAGAGCCTATCTGCTGCTTCAGAGAGCCTATCTGCTGTAGAGAGCCTATCTGCTGCTTCAGAGAGCCTATCTGCTGCTTCAGAGAGCCTTTCTGCTGCTTCAGAGAGCCTATCTGCTTCAGAGAGCCTATCTGCTGCTTCAGAGAGCCTATCTGCTGCTTCAGAGAGCCTATCTTCTGCTTCAGAGAGCCTAACTGCTGCTTCAGAGAGCCTATCTGCTGCTTCAGAGAGCCTATCTGCTGCTTCAGAGAGCCTATCTGCTTCAGAGAGCATAACTGCTGCTTCAGAGAGCCTATCTGCTGCTTCAGAGAGCCTATCTGCTTCAGAGAGCCTAACTGCTGCTTCAGAGAGCCTATCTGCTGCTTCAGAGAGCCTATCTGCTGCTTCAGAGAGCCTATGTGCTGCTTCAGAGAGCCTAACTGCTGCTTCAGAGAGCCTATCTGCTTCAGAGAGCCTAACTGCTGCTTCAGAGAGCCTATCTGCTGCTTCAGAGAGCCTATCTGCTGCTTCAGAGAGCCTATAGGTTGCACCCACAGAGTTTGGTTGCACCACCACCAAGCCAAGGTCTGACAACCAAAGTCCCCCAGGCCCCCATAACCTCTATTTAAACTCGAAAAGGCATTGAGGTTTCCCTCATTTACAAAGACGAGTTAAAACCACTCCAAAAGCACTCCAAAATGTCATTGCACGTTCCATTGGCATGAGAAAAAAAAACTTGATTTAATTTAGCTCCCTTATATAGTTGGTATAAACCTGTTATCTTGCTTATGATTTGCTGTCAACCCAAGATTCACCTGTATTTAACATTCTTTCTTTGCTTATGTGCTTGTTTTAGGTTGGGACAAATATGGTGGAGTACCTCCAGCAGGCAAGACCCTCTCCCTCGGTTTTGGTGCTGGGAGAACCACACACATGTTGTGCTCAGGCATTCGTGATCTATGCAGGTCGGGCACACCCTAAAAGCACAATGCTCGGGGCAGTTGATACGTGTTTTAAAGCATTTTATGTATGTGACATAAAGTACCCCAGGCAGTGTGTTAATTAGGGTGACCAGATGCAAAAAGTCCAAAAGTGGGACAACAGTAAGATTTTGGTGGGACAAAGTGGGACAACAGTAAGATTTTGGTGGGACAAAGTGGGACAGATAGATAATGTACATTTTTTTATTAGAATAACTGAGTCTGGCAAAATGACAGGAGCTAGTTTCATACCACAGTCGGCTGACCTGTATGAATGGGAGTGTTGTACTGTGTGATAGACACTTGTTATCTCAGCTGCAGTGACCTTGTCCGTCTGGCTATCATTGTTTGGTTTAAAAAGAAACGTATCCATAGATCTGGATGTTTCTTTTTGGTGAACCACTTTCAAGTGAGACTCACGTCCACTGTGGCGCTTCAAGTCGTATTCTCCTCCATGCGCAATTGAAAACGAACTATGACACAAAACACAGAAAGCCTGCTGCGGATTGCCTGCCATCTGCCTCACCCAGTCATGTGTCGTTTGCCAGTCTTGGTTGTAACTGCAGGTCCGTTTCTTTTTACTGCTTTCCATCTTGAACTAGTTCGCTTGTAATGTTGTTGTGTTTTTTTTGACCAATCAGATTTGCGATATGAGGTAGCGTCACAAGTTCAACTCTCACGAGCAGAGCAGTGCGCTAAATTACTATAACCAATCAGATCTGCGATATGAGGTAGCGTCACGACTCAGTCACGTCACAAGCAGGCAAGCAGCGCGCTAAAGTACTATAACCAATCAGAGCAATGTGTGTGGACAAGAGGCGGGTTGCTACGTTTACTGTCTGTAGGGAGGGGCTTTTAGACGCATGTTTTTTTTTGGCTTCGAAAAGAGGGACATCCTCTCAATATGAGGGACGCGGGACATTTGGTCAAATGGTGGGACAGTACAACCAAAAGGGGGACACATGGTCACCCTAGTGTTAATGCATGGGAGTTTCTCCAGCACGTTATATATAATATTGAGGGACCAGAGTCCAAGCATGTAGCATTCTTAAGGACAGCCGTACGTAACGCAAAACTTACAAATGAGGAGGAGGTGGAATAGGTGAAGTAGCAGGAGGGAAGGAGGAGGAGGAGGAGTATAAGGAGAGGAGGTGGCGTAGTGAGGAGGTGAAGTAGGAGGAGGGAAGGTGGGGGAAGAGATGGAGGAGGAGGGAGATGGGTAGACGCTAAGTCCCGTATTTCTATATGTATATATTAGTGCTGTCAATCGATTAAAATATTTAACAGGATTAATCGCATGATTGTCCATAGTTAACTCACGATTAATCACAAATTAATCAAATTTTTTCTACCTTAAACAGATCTTTTTCAAGTTCCAAGTTTTAATACTCTCTTATCAACATGCGAGTCAACAAATGCTTTCCTTATGCAGTCATTTAACACAAAAGGATGACCCTCATGCATTGCAAATTTGCATCAAATTCAAAACAGAGTGATGCACAAAATAACTTAAAAGAAAGAAAATTCATTAAAACAATGAATAAAGTGTACATGAAATAATAGGGGAAAGAAAATGTTAGGAACTTGTTACATTCACCCACACAAGGGCTGAGTAATCGCACACACCCCCCTCTCTCTCACACACACTCTCCTAGCTCTCTTTCTCTCTTGTTCTTCCCTTCTCTCTCACCCCCCTCTCTCTCTCTATATCTCACACACACACACACACTTCAGAAACAAACATAGTATCAATGAGAGCATCAATAATACACCTGAGTAATAGTCTAGTAAAAAAAATTCGTAAAAGTTAATCGTGAGTTAAAAAAAATAGTGGCGTTAATAGAATCGGGCGATAACATGTTAATACCGCGTTAACTTTGACAGCCTTAGTATATATGTGTTTCTATCAATATCTGGGGGAGTGTTCCAACAGGGCAGTAAAGCAGTACAAAACCATATACCGATATGTATTATTTATTATTTATTATTTAAACAGGAAATCAGTTTGACATGAAAGCACTTTTTGATGTCCACACGCCGTGACATGTATATGCAACAAGTGTAATACATTTTGAAGTTAAATGTATTCTACGCCTTGGTCTGTTCTTTTCATTGATTTCAGCACATTTAGACTGTTATACCTTTCAATCAAGCATCTGTGCCAACCTAAGTGTACTAACTATAGCAGTTGTGTTAATAGGCCGTTTTCACAGCAGCCATCTTGACACAGCAGGGTAAACCTACATCCTGTGAACCAGACTGACACATGTGTAACTAATCATGTTGCTGTGTCCATCTGTTGGTCAATTGTTGTCAATCTGGCTCACAAGATGGCTGCTGTGAATAGGGTCTATTTGACCCTTTTGATGTAACCCAAGATTCAGTCAAAGCAACTATTTTGACCCTTAAAATGGGTCGTTTGTATAACCCAATACGGGGTCAAATCAACTAGGAGGTTGGGTTATTTTGACTCTTAAAATGGGTCGTTTGTATAACCCAATATGGGGTCAAATCAACTTAGAAGTTGGGTTATTTTGACCCTTAAAATGGGTCGTTGGTATAACCCAATATGGGGTCAAATCAACTTGGAAGTTGGGTTATTTTGACCCTTAAAATGGGTTGTTGGTATAACCTAATATGGGGTCAAATCAACTTGGAGGTTGGGTTATTTTGACCCTTAAAATGGAAAAGTAAAAGTAAAAGTAAAAGTAAAAGTATCAAAAGTATTTGTTTATTTGACCCAAGTTATGGGTCAAATTAAATAACCAATAATAATGGGTCAAATTAACCCACACACTGGTCGGGCCCTTTTTGACCAGTGAATTGGGTCAAAAATAACCCAAATTGGGTCAAATTTGACCAATCTGTTTTTAGTGTGTAGGGCAGAGCATATATAGTATCTACTGAATCCTAATGAAACAAGTAACTAGAATAATATAAGCCCATTGTTCATTCATTACCAAGGTCGAGGTCAAGATGGGAGTAAGGAGTTCAGTGGAGCTGTGCCAGGAACGGATCCTCCCGAAGAAAAGCAGAGCTGTCTGGAGTAGATAAGATTGATGGCAGGCCCCCCCCCCCCGACCCCCAATCCCTACCCAAACCCCCCCTCCCGCGTGTACGCCTGGCGCCGATGACGGCAGCCATCTTGTACGCGCACTGGAGGGGGGAGCCTAAGACTGTCTCATCACCAAAGCCCCCGATCCCCCCCCCCCCCCCCCCCGGACAATCTTTCCACCCTCCCTCCCACCACCTGGCGCGACGACACTTTGTTTAATCACTTTGTTGTTGTTGCAGCCGACTATCGCATATGGTGTCTCAGGCTTTCTGTAGTCGACATGTGTCAACAAATGTACATGTCTGTTTGAATTTATGTTGTGCCGTTGTTACTGTAAATTGTGATATGATGGTGTTAATGAGACGATGAGCTGTATGTGTGTGTCACTGGAATTTCCCCAAGGGGATCAATAAAGGAATATCTTATCTTATCTTATCTTATTAGACACGTAGGCCATACTGGCGCACACAAGACTTGTTATGGAATATTAATGCAGTCTATTTCCACGTGATTAGCTTTAGTTCTTATTTATTTATTTATCCACTGTCATTTGCAGTGTTGGTGTACTAGGCTACATAGTGTATTTCAATATCTGTTTTATTGATTAATGATACATTTGAAGGAATGCAAGCTATAGCTATATCAAAAAAATGGCTGTCCCATTGTACCAATTCATGTTGGCTATAACCTGTATTCTTTCAAATGTATAATTAATCAATAAAACAGATATGTAACAAATAAGAAATACAAATTCCACAGAAGGCATTAAATAATAATTATTTTCAATAATTTCACAATAATTGCATAATTGTGTTTGAATATCTGAGTAATTAAAGTAATTATACATTTGTCCAAAATAGCTGGTTCAGATATGGTTAATCCAGCTGCCCTGTGATCAGCTACTTATGATTAAGTAATTAATTCCAAGGAGGCCTGTAGCGTTGACATGAAGGAATCACTATGAGAACACAGTCTGTCAAGTTAATAAAATTTTCAATTAGTCAATCAATCATAAGTGTGCTCCTCAGGACTTCAAGATGGCGGCCGTGCAGTACACAGCTCGCACCACATGCTCCCGGTGGTAATTGACTAAACTATCTGAAAACACGTCTGTAATCTGAATACCCCCCGAGAAAAGCAAAGGGGAAAACAGTTTCAAGACTACTCTATCGAGAAAATGAAATGGAAAACTCTGAATCGGAAGGAAAAGGCGATAGGGAGTGGGAGATAAACAGACGCTCCACTAGGCACAGACAGACCCATGTACCGGAGGCTTTGGGCCTAGGAACGAATAGCAAGAAGCTAACGGCAGTAGACGCCAGGATACAGATGGCGAATAGGGCTGAACTAAGCGCTAGCAAAAAGAGACGCAAAGAAGAGATAACAGCGGGTGCGGAGACGGAAGAGGGAGGAGGAAAGACGGCTATGACAATGGAAAACATGCGCTCGCTCTTGAGAGAACTCTTGTCAGAAGAAGCCGAGAAGAGAAACCAACAAACACTGGATGCCATGCGCGTACTGTTGAAGGAAGAAGCGGAAAAGAGGGACCAGCAGTTAATTGGGGAATTTGCACGGTTGGAGGAAAATCTGGAGAAACAAAACAAAACGTTATGGGCAAGTTGGGAAAGAAAGATAAAAGACGGGGTGGAGGGAAAGATGGAGGCATGTGAGGCTACCGTGGCTAACCTAGAAGCGAGGGTGAAGGAACAGGAGAGAAAGTACACGGAAAGAGAGACCTCGTTGGATAACAGAGCTGCGGACCAAGATCGTTGGGAGAGAGAGTGCCAGAGGCTCCGAACTGACAGTAAGGAGATGGGAGAGAATATGGAGAATATGATCAACTATGCTAAACGGAAGAATCTGAGAGTGATCGGCATACCAGAGGAACAGGACCCGAAAGGACCGAGAGGGACAATGACAGAATACTACTCAAAGATGTTCGGGGGGTTGGCGGGGATAGGAGTCTTCTCTAAAAATCCCAAGCTGGAGGCGGTGTACAAGAAAGAAAAAGAAAGGCGAAAACGGAACCGGGAGGAGGCCACTCATAGTGGCATTCTCCAACCAACGGGACAAAAAAACCATACTAGACATCGCAAAAAATAAGCGAGTTTTGACACACGAAGGATTGCAAGTGAGGATATACCAAGACCTCGCCCCGTCCCTGGTCAAGAAATGGGAGGAGTACAGGGAAGTGAAAGACTACTGCTTTCGGGGGAAAGGACAGACGGGCTTTGTACGAGGAGCCATCCTGAAGGTGACATGGGAAGGAAGGACTACTTTGTGTGACACTCCGGAACAAGCACGACGAGCCTGTGGTATGACGGTTGGGGCTGACCCAACGCGACAGGGACAGACACCTGCGGGGCAAGGAGCAGAGGAAAAGCAACAGGAGGGACTGCCACAGGAGGAAGACATGGGTAGCTAAGAATGGTATATTAGGGAAGGGAGGGGGGGAAGGGAAATAATCTATAAAATCGGGTAATTTCAATGGTTCAATATATAGGCTGTACGGGTAAGGAGACATTATGGATTGTAATTTCTGATGGAAATCTCTAAGAGACATACCCCCATGCTTGATATGCAAGGGAAGAGGCTTGTATATATATGACAGGCCCCCCTTCTTACCGGAAAATTGATATGAATGTAATGTATATATAGGGGCTTTATGTAGGAATAAGAGGTTCAAGGACCCGACTTAAAAGTGGGAAGGGGGGGGGGGGATTCTGAGAACAGTTGAAGCAGGGGAATGGTATATTCTATGGAAAAGGGTAATTTCTATTTTTCAATATGTGGACTGGGCAGTTATAGTTAAATAGTTATAGTTAGTTAAAGGCACTATGGAGGGGCCGAAGGTCAAACATAGACAGAAGGAGGAGTGGTTAGTTAGGAATTGGGGATGAAGGGAAAATGTATATTTCATAAAAACACTGCAATTTTTGGTTTAGATAAGGGAAAATAAGGGAGAGGGAAAAATGTATAAAGTATAAGGTATGGCGGCCTCTACCGTTCAGTATAGGTACTGGACACACACAGACAGGCAAACGGGATAGTTATATAGGGACACTACGGAGAGGTCAAGGACCCAAAGTAGACGTGAGGAGGAGTGGATAGTTAGGATTTGTGAAGGAAGGGGAAGGGTATATTACATAAAGACGCAACAAGTTCTGATTTAACTCTACAAAAGATACCCCCCTTCTTGACGGGTAATGGGTATATAGCTTAGGGGTTTTCGTAGGTCATATCCCCTTTCTTAACAGGTATTGGATATGGTCGATGCCCGGTTGGAGGCGGATTTGGTTTTGTTTTAATGGTTTTGTTTCAATGTTTTAAAGTGATAGAGATCCAGAAGTTTGGAAACTGGATTAGAGGGTTCCTCAAGGTGGTTACGGGAGGAGGAAGGAGGGGAGTAGTGATACAGAATCAAGTTGAAGATAGTTTAGTCAAGTTAGACTTTAGATAACAGAAATGAGAAAAAGGGAGCATGGGGTTAGAGCATACTAGGAGGGAAGAGCGGCAGGAGAGAGAGAAAGGCAGGTAAGATGCATCCTGTTAAAAGGAAGCAGGAAGGGACCTGTAGGAAGTCGGAAAAGAGGAGGGTCAGAAGTCCACGCCCAATAGGGGGGGACGTTAGCTTTATATGTGGGGTCTGGGGATATTTGTGTTTTTTCTATTTTTTTATTTATTATTACAGGACACTTCGGCTGGAACACCACATCACAAAACATAGAGGAGAGAGGGGGGAGGAGGGCAAGAAGAGAGTGGGCAACATAGGACATAAAGATGAGTAGGAACGAAATAAAATATATGAGCTGGAACGTGGGGGGGATGAGCCACATTATTAAGCTAAAACAGATTCTAGGAAAGATAAAACGGTCAGGAGCAAAAATAGTTTATTTGCAGGAAACACACAGCAATGGGGAAGATGTCAAGAGAGTTGAGAATAGATGGCAGGGACTGGTCTACTCTGCACCTTTCAACTCACAAGCTAGGGGAGTGATGATACTAATAGACAAGTCGATACCATTTACTTTAAGAAATCAAATTGTAGACCCGGGAGGGAGATTTATAATATTAAGCGGTACTATAGTCTCCATACAGGTGAACCTAGTAAATATATATGGACCAAACAATGATGACCTGCTGTTTTTTCAGGAGCTGTTTATGAAAATGGCAACTCTCACGGGCCAGTTCATCATGGGGGGAGACTTTAACTGCGTGAGGAGACCGGAAATAGATAAGTCAGGGGGAGGGGATACATCCCACGGAAGAACAAGGAAAGTGATGGATACGTTTATGAGGGACCTCGACTTGGTGGAGATATGGAGAAAACTAAACCCAGGCAAGAGGGAATATTCGTGCGCTTCAAAATTACTAAGTAGGCCATCATTCTCTAGAATAGACTATTTTTTTGTTTTGACGAGCTTGATGTCTAAATTTACAGGAAGTGAATATGACAGTAGATTACTGTCTGACCACTCTCCAATGACGTTAACAATGAACATGCCGGAAATAGCGAAGGCACCCCCTAGATTCAGACTCCAAACTAAATGGCTCAACAACCCGAAATGTATGACTTTTATAGGTGAAAAGATAGACATGTACTTCTCCATAAATACAGACCAGACAAGTGCAACGATGAGATGGGAGGCATTTAAGGCGTATATAAGGGGAGGGATGATAAGCTATACTAAGCATAAATCTAAGGAACACTATAAGCAAATGGAGGACATAGAAAGACAGGTGAAAGAAGTGGAAAAACAGCTATATAGGGGAGAACACCCAGCAAAACAGAGAGAACTACGAGTATTAAAGGCCCAGTACAAGCATCTATCCACTACAAAGATAACATCGGACTTACAGTGGCTAAAACAGTCATACTACGACCAAGGGGGAAAAGCAGGCAAGATACTCGCGTGGAGAATTAGAAAGGCACAAACGGAAACAATGATAAATACGATCAAACTAGGGAATGGGGTTGAAACGAATGACCCAATAGAAATAAATAACGCCTTTAAGGATTATTATGAAAAGTTATATAAATCAGAATACCCAAAGGACACAGAGCAACAAAATGAATTCCTGGACAAGTTAGAATTCCCAAAAATAACGAAAGAGGAACAGAAACAGTTTGACCAAGTGCTAACAATAGAAGAATTAAACGAGGTGCTTACGGTTATGAATAGCGGGAAGGTGGCGGGCCCAGATGGGATACCAACAGAAATATACAAGAGATTCACAGGGAAACTGCTACCCCACCTACTGGAAATGTTCAATGAAGCATAATGGGGACTTTGCCTCCATCCTTAAGGTCGGCGATGATTTCGGACACAACTTCATATCGTCCTGTGTCCCTCATGTCCTGTGATACGAAGATTTTATGTAAGGCGCTAGCTAGACGCATAGAGAAGTCGATTCCACATCTGATAAAAAATGACCAGAACGGATTTGTATTGGGAAGACAGGGATTTCATAACATTAGGAGATTACTAAATGTTCTTCACACTAAGAAAAACGAAAAAGACCACGCAGTTCTGTCATTGGACGCCGAAAAGGCATTTGACAGGATTGAATGGGGATATCTGTTTGAAACACTTAAAAGGTTCGGGTTTGGAGAAGGATATATAAAATGGATCAGGATTCTATACACAGACCCAATGGTCGAAATAACTACAAACAACCAAATATCGACACCGTTTAAACTACAGAGATCTACCAGACAGGGATGTCCGATTTCTCCGTTGCTATTTTTGTTCGCAATCGAACCATTAGCGATGACGATTAGACAGGACCCGGGAATCACGGGGATGAGAATAGGGGGTATGGAGCATCGCCTATCGCTTTTCGCGGACGATATAATACTATACTTAACCTGTTCCACCCCAGGTGAAAATCCGCATAAAATGTATACCTAGGTAAATGGAATATTGCTCCACTTTTACAAGGGCTATTTGCATATTCTTGGTATCTAGGTACATCTATGGACCTCAGTGAATGTATTCACAGTGTCAGAAATATTGTGTCTATTACTAGGCTTGCTTAAATTGTGATGAAACAAAGGAAAATATGAATTATGATTTTTCTTTGCATCTTTGACAGTGAATAACACCATGATAATAATGACCAAACTTAAAAAACTACCACTGACCTCGTTCAGTACCCTCTTGAGATCATGTGTACAAAAAATCTAAGGAAATTAATAAAGGGAAGATGATAAAACCGAAGGTTCTGTATATACAGTACTGAATTCTCCCATCCGGACCAATGCAATTTGAAATATTATTATAGAATATAGAATATATGCTTATACATTACCTTATTATAGCCAATTCGCACATTTATATATATATACATATAGTATCTTTCAAATGCCCAAGTTCAATTTGGATTTAGTATCACCAGGCGTGCATAATAACAGATACTGATATTTACTGTAATCGACTGTACTTTTTTATTTCCCCCACAGTGTAACCGTTTTGAAACTAATTTCAGATCTAATTGTTTCTACATGTTAACAATAGTGAGGAGAAACTGACTGCGTTTCAATATTTGTCAAAAACGTTACCTTTTGTGGCTTATTATCGCGAATCATAACAATTATTGATATGATTCATTCAGAACGCTGAACTTTGAACCACCATAGTATGTGACAGGAAGTGTAGATCGGAGAAGTTTCAACGCTGGCCGACAGCTATGAATGTCCTCTACAAAATGGAAGCTAAAAAACTACAATTCCCATGGTTCAAAATTTCCATTTCCGGTTCCGGCTTGGATAGACGATCGCATATCGAAAACTTAAAACGATATAAGGACACTTTTAACCTATTGCTAACCTATTGCCAACCTAACGTTTTACATTCGACATGCTTTTGTGACATGTTAGTGATGTTAATACTTGAAAACGGTTGATTTTAAAATCGCAAATGATTTTCATCACTCATAAAAATATGCCTATATGATCATAATGTCAAAAGGGGTCAGTACCGACCCTGTGGGGGGGAAATTGGATACCTCAATTAGAAATGCGAACGAAATACTAGAGACATTTTTAGTATTTTCAGGATATAAGACAAATCAAAATAAAAGCGCACTTATGTTACTTAATGACAGAGAAAGGGAGAAAGCACCAGTGCACACGCAGTTTGCGAGCTCCCCCAAGGGGTTTACATACTTGGGGATAAAGATAACCCCGGAGATTAAAGACTTAGTACAGAGTAATTACGATCCAATAATGACAGATGTAGAAAATAGCCTTGAAAGATGAAAGACAAATTACCAATATCAATGATAGGCAGAGTGAATGTTATTAAAATGACTATATTGCCTAAATTCCTATACCTATTCCAGTCGATCCCAATGCCCTTGCCTGAAACCTTCTTTCGGAGATTGAAAACGATGTTCACACGTTTCATATGGAACAATAAAAAACCCAGGTTGAGACTGACACTCCTTTACCTCCCGTATGACAGAGGAGGGCTTAGACTTCCAGATATGAGGCTTTATTACTGGGCGGCACAGCTCAGGACAGCAATGTTTTACTTTCAACAGACGGATATACCGGCTTGGATGGAGATAGAAAAAGAAGAGACAAAGATAACACTAGACGCATATATATATTCACGACAGAGTAGCTTGTTGATAAAAAGTACAAAGAACCCGTTCCTCAAAAATACAGTAAGGATCTGGCACAAGGCGCATTTACACTTAGGTAGAAGAGATAAATTATCGGGGTATACACCAATCTGGGGGAATGAGGAATTTAAACCGGGAAGGAATGATGGGGGATTAAAAAATTGGGCAGAAAGGGGTTTGGGTAGGATTAAAAACGTGTACAAAGAGGGGGAATTGATGACTTGACCTTCGAACAGATAGTAAGCACATTTGAAATCCCAAGATCACATAGATTTAAATACTTTCAAATCAGGAGATACGTAGTCTCAAAGAACAGGGGCACAGAGGAACCACACACATCCATAATAGAAAGACTTACTAGGAACAATATGGAGGGAAGAGGACAATTATCCAAGTTTTATGATGTGTTGTTATCAGGATCGGATGAGAGCTCTTTGAGCAGTTTGCGGGCATGGGAGAGGGACATGGGGGTAGAAATAGCAGAAGAGGACTGGGAACAAGCATGTGAGATGTCACAGACACTTTCAATTAATACCAGATGTAAACTCCTACAATATAAGTGGATACATAGAGTATATATGACACCAGAGAAATTACACAAGTTTTATCCCGTGATCCCGGATGAATGTACAGTACTAGGTGTGGGGTAGAGATAGGGACCCTATACCACTGTATGTGGGAATGTGAGAAGATACAGGAATATTGGAAGGAGATATTGGAACTCATATCGGAGATGACAGAGATAGAAATCCCGATCGATCCTAAGTTATGTATACTACACTTATACCCGGAGAAGTTCCCAGCTTATATTAGAACGAGGAAATTGATACATTTTTGTTTGCTGCAGGCCAAGAGAGTGATAGCTCTAAACTGGAAGGAGATACAGAGACCAGGGGCTAAACAATGGTTAAAGGAAGTGTCAGAGAACTTAGCAATGGAGAAACTAACATACATTGATGCAGAAGGGAAAAACAGAACAATTTGAAAGGACATGGACATCGTTTATACACTTCCTGGAAAATGTAAGAATCTAAAGGAGAGAGATAGGAAACATGAAAGGTAAGGGAAAGGAAAGGAAAGGGAAAATGGGAGAAAGGGGAAAAAAGAGAAAGAAAAAAGAAAAGAATAAAGAGAAAAAAGAAAGGTGGATGGAGGTAGAGAAGCCGAAGAACAGTTGTTTATTTTTATCTTTATTTTATTTTTTATTTGTTTAATTTATTTTATTTTAAGGTATTTTATTAGTTTGTTTTTATTGTATATTTATATGGGTTTATTTTTTATTTTATTTTTTTTTGTGCTGATATTTCCGTGGTTTCTGGTAGGTAATTTAAAGGAGAGCTATTTGGATGTTTCTTTCACTATGTGGGGACTTTTGCACAGTTCCAGTGAGTCTATGGAACACCTCGGAAAGGTTTGAAGAAAAAAAATAAGAGGATCATTGTTCTATATTTCTAATCAAGTACTGAAAAGCAACAGGGTTCTATCTCAGGATCTTGCGACATTTTAAGGCTGGGTTCCTACCACTGTGTGGACGGGTACCAAATGCCACACAGGCTGCCACTTAGGCGGGTGAGAAATCTCGGGCATTGAGAGTTGGATACGTGGATACTGTTGATGTGGATCCATAGAGCTGGGGAAAGGTACTGGACACTGAGGAATGCCGTTTATAGGATAGTTCCCCTTTATAAATTAACATTAACAACAATAATTATTTCTATTGTAGTATGTCTGCGGAAATGTCAATTGTATTATAATTAGGGAAGGGAGGGGATTGGAGGGTGTCTTTTTATTTTTGTCATGTGCTATTTTCTGTATATGTATGTTTGTGTAAAAGAAAAAGAATTGCAATAAAAACATTAGAGAGCGTCTCCGAGAAATGCGGCTAGGTTTCGTAATCACGCTTGCGCGCCATCAAAACTAGATTAGATTAATGTATTGGCATCATATATAGCTCGCGGTACACCTGCCGCAGCGCGCGCGCGCACACACACACACACACATGTGCGCGCAGTACTGTATATGAATGAATGAATGAAATATAACATATATAGCCTACGGCGGGCGTAATGAATGAACGCAGTATGGCTTATTATTCCATAATTAAGCCTATAGGCTACTGTTCATCCGTAGGCGCACACAAGACTTGTTATGGAATATTAATGCAGTCTATTTCCACCGATTAGCTTTAGTTCTTATTTATTTATCCACTGTCATTTCAGTGTTGGTGTATAGGCTATATAGTGTATTTCTGTTCTGAAGGATCAGATTAAACCGAATATATATATTTATTTATATATATATATTTAATTGTATTTGTATATCCCCTGATATCCCTTGTATATTCCTTGTACAATATGCATTGAATATCCCTTCTAGTCTACTGAACATCCCATAATAGTCTCCATTCTACCATTGGACGAGACCTTGGTGCCAGGTCGCCATACCCCTCAGACCAGGTTCAATCGTACCGCTCAACATGTATGGACAAGTCCTAGTTCCGCGTAGGAATATGTCTACCGCACCACTAATGGTACTATTTGTTCATAGTGCGTATATATACTGCGCTATTAAAGTAGAGCTTTCTTTTAGTCCAGTTCCTTACCCTCCAACAGAGTGACAGACGCAAAAGCCTCCCCGCGAACCACGTGTGGGCAGTAAGGCCAATTCGGCCCAGTATCGGCATTGAGACATCGTGTATATTAATATTTGAATAGTCATATTTGGCACTATATCGTCGAGTTGGACGTATTCTATTAAGCTAATAATAGTCTATTCATATGTAGTGCCTCGTGCGGTAAGAGTTCTATAGTAATCAGCACCCCCATCGTTTCGGGCATCAGCTGGACGCTTATCCAGGGTGGTTGACCCCACGTGAAGCTGCACCCGAGGAGCTCCAGGCCAAAGAGCGAGTGGACCTGTATATTGGATTATTCTACCGACGACGGCTAGCCTTCCCCGGCTTGGATTATGCTTTGAGTACTTTGATTATTCTATGGATAAAGGCCAACACTGCGGTGTGTTGGAAATACCCCCCCCGGAGAGGACGACAGGTGAGAAGACGCTCTACACGACGAGGTCGCCTCACGTCTCTCCATCGTGGACCGGAGGACGCCGGCCACAGAGAGTCCAACTGCTTTCATCTGTGGATCGAGGATCGCTGGGCACCGGGTCGCACGACTGTGGGCTCTCCCAGGATACCCTCGGCCAGACGGGATACAGCCAGACTCTACCCCCCCCCCTCCAGCTGTCCTACAAGCAGTCGGAACCTCCCCCTAGTGTATCCAGCTATATAATCATTCAAGTATCATTGCTATTGTTCCCTAAATATTCCAGGTTGTATATTTGCTTCCTGCGCAATCAGAGATTGGACATTCGATATTGATCTACCTACGAATACTCATTTGCCATAAAAGTGCATACTATTTCAAATCATAAATGTAATTAAGTGATCGTTGTACATACCTTTTGCTATGTATTATTATTAAACACAGACTTTCGACTTGGTACATTTGTGTTGGATCCGTTTCATCAGGTGGGAGTGTTTATCATAATTATTTATACCTAGTACTGGGTGGCCAGAGTCTAAAGTACAAGAGGTAGTGGTAGTAAGTATCATATCTAACCATACAGTCAGGGAATTGTACCCCTCAGTTACAATTGGTCCTTCGAGCCGGATGGTAATCAGTGTAATATTAATATAGTGTTATTAATATTAAAATGGCCTATGATGAACACTCCACGAAACGATCCTCCTAACCAACAACGCCCGCGGCGCAAACGACAGCTCCCTCAGTACCTAGAGGCTTACGCTGTCAGTCAACAACCTAGTCTTCTACCAACAGTAAACGCGGTAAAACTAGAAAGTAAAATTATGTCTAACCCTAACGACCAGGCTACCCCGACCATAGAGGCCCCTATGGGTTCTAACTAAACTGACCCAGCTCACGGTGGGGACCAGGGGGAACCAGACATGACTTTACACCCCGCCAATACCGAAGAAGTAGTCCCCGACGAGTCCCGGGAGGAAGACAACACTACCGAGAGAGAACTCGGCACGGAAGAAGATGAGGAGAGCACCGTGGAGATAGAGCTCCAAGACTCCGCACGGAGTACCCCAAGGGACGGCTCCCCTATACAACCGTCTTCTCCCAGCGAGGCAGAGAGGACACTACAGCAGGCATTCCTCGTCAGCCTGAAAGCCTCTACTGAACGCGATAGACTCCAGGGTGAACGCGATCGATTGCAGATACAGCAACGGAGCGAAGAAGAGCACATACGCCTGGAAATAAGACGCATTCAGATGGAAGAGAATATGGCAAGAGACCGGGCCGACGCCCAGCGCGCCGCCACCGGTGCCCAGAGAGAATCGGATCTCACCAAGCGCGAAGCCGAGCGCGACAGAGCACAAGCGCAACTAATAGAACAGCTGATCAGAAGGACAACACCCCCTCCCTCCACCAGAGGCTCCAGGAACTCGTCTAGACATCACTCCAGGGCGGCATCCCCTAGCCGAGTAAGCGACCCTGAACTTGACCAACAGACGAGGTTTATACCCCCCGCAGACCCCCTTCCCCAACCGGTCCAAGCGAGACCCAGCCACCGGGAAGGAGCAGCATACACTGCGGAGAGGCTAAATCAGAGACTACAAGCCCTGGATGACCTAACGGAAGACGAAGAGGAAGAGGAGGAGAACCACGCCCGACGACAGCACAGTACTCTACCGGACCAGGAGGTCCAGTACAGCCCAGGCTATACCCCCGCGGAGCTGCGCTACAGACCCCCGACGCTATTCACGGGTGAGCACGACGCACGACCCGCACCGAGGAACAGCACCTGGACCAGCGGGCCATGGTACACAGCCGGTACCAGCCCACGCCAAGGAGCAGGAGGAGACTCGCCTAGGAGGCCTCTCCCCCAACGCTCGCCGATGTATCAACAATCCGCGTCATACATTGGCACACCTATGGTACCAGACTTCACCCAGGAGAACCGGGCCCAGTATACGGAGCTCCGCATGTGTCTGGAGACAATGTTGGTGGATGTCATTGATGAACGCCATAAATACGCGATACTACTGAAGCATTTAAAGGTACCCCCGCACGCACAACATAGCGCTCGCCTACGCCACTTCCACGACCCCATACACCGCAGCGTTGGTAGCGTTGGACCAGAGATATGGACGTATATGGGATTACGTGATCCAGGAGATCAGGCACATCGACCGCCTACCCCCAGCAACAGACAATCGAGCACTGGACGACCTGTCCATCAGAGTGCAGTCCCTAGTAGGGATGCTGGGAGCGCAGAGGGAAAAGGGTAGGCATGAACTATACGCCAACTCAAATGTAGAGAGGATCTTGGAGAAGCTACCGCCCGCCCGACAGGAGCGCTTTAGGCGGCAGAGAGACCACCGAGACCCTAATGGCCCCGAACCGAACCTCCTCGATCTAGCCGACTTCCTGGCGAGAGAAGTCAGCAGCTTACGGCTAGATACATTCGGACGGAGCACCCCTGGCTCCAGAGAAGGAACCAGGAGACTAAATGATGGAAGAAGATCGGTGACTGTCATGCACCAATCGGAGTCAGTGCCAAGCAGTAGGAGCCACAGTACCCCCTCAAGAAAGGAGAAGTGGAAGATAGTGTGCCCCTACTGTGAGAAAGAACACTGGCTGTCACAATGTGACTCATTCCCCAAGATGAATGCGGAGGAAGCGAGTCAATGGATAAAGTCCAACAGACGCTGTTTTCGCTGTGCGCGATCACACATGGCAGCCGAATGCCGCTTAAAGAAAAAGTGCAGTCGGTGCGATGGAGCCCATCTGGACATACTCCACGACAGTAACAGACGGCGGCCTCCACCTGCACCATCAAGCAGCAAAGCAAGCGTCATGTACATCGACCCCGCCAGCAGCAGCGGAGCCAGAGTGCTCTTAAAGGTAGTCCGTGTGACATTGAGCTACCAGAATAAAGTCATGGACACTTACGCCGTCCTTGATGACGGGTCAGAGAAGACCCTTCTGCTCGCGTCCGCTGCGGCCCAGCTAGGGCTGCGGGGGAGCGAAAACCAAATGACAATTCGGACAATAAGAAGAGATTTGAAAACGATAAAGGGCGAGAATGTCTCATTCTCTATCGCAGCAAGCGGCCAGCCCGAGCGACGGTACAGGATTACAGACGCTTTCACCAGCCAAGAAATAGGACTGTCGCGGTACACATACCCCGTAGCCAAGCTGATGGAGAAATATGTACATCTACGCCAGCTACCGATCCCGCTCATAGATGGTGCTACCCCGACACTGTTGATAGGCTCCGACCATGCAGACCTCATTGTCCCGATAGACCGGGTTCATACCGGACCCAGAGGCTGTCCTGCAGCAGTCGAGACCCGCCTAGGATGGACTCTCCAAGGCCCACTCGCCAAATCTCTCAACCGAACCACAGCCACTAGCTGTCTCCACTCCCGAGTCACAGAGGGAGACACCGCACTCCTGCAGCATGTAGAGAGGCTATGGACCTTAGAACAAATGCCCTTTAAGAACGAAAGGAAAGACATTCGCTCTAAAGACGACATCTACGCCATTAACCTCCTCGAGACGGGAACAAAGAGAGTCCCAGTCAGCGGCGTGTTGAGATACGCCACGCCACTCCTGCGGCGGGAAGGGATGCCTACCTTTCACGCAAAGAAAGACGCCACAGAGCGGCACCTACTAAACACAGAGCGGCGCTTAGCCAAGGACCCCGCCCAAGAAAGTGTATACCGCGCTGAGATTGAGAAGCTCATCACAGCGGGACACGTCACAAAGATTGACATTAAAGAGGCCGACCAGACGACTGAATCGTGGTACGTGCCCCACCACAAGGTTCATCACAACGGCAAAGACTGCATCGTGTTTAACTGCAGCTACCAGATCGGATCCCAAAATCTGAATAAAGAGCTATTGCCCGGTCCTACACTCGGCCCCTCCCTACTAGGCGTACTACTCCGCTTCCGCCAGGACAAGGTGGCTATCAGCGGGGATATCAAAGGGATGTTCCTGCAGGTGAGATTAGTAGAGGAGGACAAGCCCCTGTTGCGGTTCCTATGGAGAGAGAGGCCAGGAGATGAGCACCCAGCCATCTACCAATGGGAAGTCCTCCCTTTCGGAACTACATGCAGCCCATGCTGTGCTACATTTGCACTACAGAGACATGTCGCAGAGGACCCAGCAGCGGACGAAGAGGTCCGACACAGTGTGAAGAACAGCTTCTACGTAGATAACTGTCTACAAAGCGTTTCGACCCAGGAAGAAGCCGAGGCTCTCCTACATAAACTCCGCGCCTCTCTGATCAAAGACGGCTTTGATCTCAGGCAGTGGGCCAGCAGCGATCCGCACGTACTGCGCAGCCTCTCCTCCGAGGACAAGGCAGCGAGCAGCGAGACCTGGATGGCCACAATCCCAGGAGAAGCCCAAGAGATGACACTAGGACTAGTGTGGCGCTTCAAAACAGATTCGCTCCACTATAGACACAAACCCCTGACCACGGAGCAGGGAAGGTCGACGGCAATACCGACCACCAGACGGAGTGTGTACAGAACACTCGCCCGACAATATGACCCGTTAGGATGTATACTACCGTACACCACCAGGGCAAAGATGATTGTACGAGCATTGTGGGACAAGGACCAGGGCTGGGACGACCCCATTCCCGCACACCTTGCATCCACCTGGAGAGAGTGGGAGATGGAACTCCACTCACTCCCAGGCGTTAATATACGCCGAAGCTACTTCCCACCCACGGTGAGGCCAGAGACATGTAAAATGGATCTACACGTCTTCAGTGACGCCTCCGAGGTCGCCTACGGATCAGTAGCCTACTTGCGGGCCCAAGAAGAGGGGGGAGAGATCTACACAGCATTCATCCTCGCCCGCTCGAGAATAGCCCCACGCAAGCAACAGTCTATCCCACGTCTAGAGCTCTGCGCAGCCCTCGCAGGAGCGCATCTAGCCACGCTCATCCAACGTGAGCTCACCATTCCGGTGCATAGAACAATCCTGTGGTCAGATTCCACGACAGTACTCGCCTGGATCAAATCGGATTCATGCAAATACAAAGTCTTCGTGGGAGTCAGAGTCACTGAGATTCAAGAGTTAACCGGAGAGTTAACCGGAGAAGCAAACTGGCGCTATGTTGATACAGAACACAACCCAGCTGACGTCATCACCCGGGGAATGTCCCTAGATGACTTAACCCGTCATAACATCTACAGTGACGGACCAGCATTCCTCAAGCTCCCGGAAGGAGATTGGCCCACGCCCACCCCGAGGGAAGCAAGTGACGAGGAGGCTGAGAATAAGAAACCCATGTTCTGTGGATTGAGCACTGTTGTCTCCGCAGACCCCAACATAGACGATTGCATTACCATAGAGAGTGCGCAGCAACGGACATTCCTGCGGCACCACCCAGAGATTAAGTCCCCCGCTGATATGTCAGCAGCTGACTACGAGGAAGCAGAACTGCTTCTACTGCAACGAGCCCAGAGAGACTCGTTCCCCGATGAACTAGACTGTCTACAGGGAGGAAAGCCCGTCCCATCAGACAGCAGATTGATTCATCTGGCCCCCGAGAGTGACACACATACCCTCATCAGAGTGGGTGGTCGCCTGCGGAGAGCCCCCAATTTACCGGATGACATTAAGTACCCGATCGTATTGAACAGCCGACACAAGGTCACAGAGCTGATTATAAAGAAATACGACGAGGATGTACACCACGCAGGAGCAGAGAGAGTCTTCGCGGAAATCAGACGTCGTTACTGGATACTTCAAGGAAGAGAGGCGGTGCGACGCTTCCAGCGAACCTGTCTAGACTGCCGAAAGTGGCGCGCGCAGCCCAGCATACCACGGATGGCTGACCTACCTCCATGTCGCCTCCGACTCGGCGACAAGCCATTCCACTCAACAGGCATGGACTGTTTTGGCCCGCTGCACATAAAGAAAGGAAGAGGCACCGAGAAGCGGTGGGGTATTGTATTCAAATGCATGACCACCAGAGCGATACATATCGAGCTCCTTCCGACCATGAGCGCAGACTCATTCCTTATGGCCTTCCGAAGATTCACATCACGGAAAGGAAAACCGTCTACATTATTGTCCGATCACGGGACAAACTTCAAAGGCGGAGAAAGAGAGCTGAGGGAGAGCTTCCAAGCTATGGGCCCAGAACTTAAGACCCACCTCGCTCCAGCCCAGATTGACTTCCAATTCAACCCCCCAAACGCACCCCACTTCGGTGGAACTTGGGAACGAGAAGTACGTTCTATAAAGACAGCCCTGTACGCAGTACTTGGGGCCCAGACTGTGGCGGAAGAAGTCCTAATGACAGTCCTCACGGAGATCGAGGGAGTATTGAACTCAAAGCCCCTCGGTTACGTCTCCAGTGATGTAGCAGATGTCGACCCAGTCACCCCCAACACCCTCCTGATGGGGCGGCTAGATCCCGCGTTACCCCAGACAATGTACCGGCCTGAAGAAGCGAACGGCCGACGAATGTGGAGGTACAGCCAAGTATTAGCCGACAAGTTTTGGAGCAGTTTCCTACTGCACTACCTACCGTCTCTACAGACCCGCCAGAAGTGGGTAAAAGAGAGAGACAATTTGACGGAAGGAACAGCCGTCATGATTATTGACCAGTCACTACCCAGAGCTATGTGGCCGGCTGGCCGCGTAAGCAAAGTGATCACCGGTGCCGATGGCAAGGTCCGAGCAGCTGAAGTACTCGTCCAGGGGCGCATTTACACCCGTCCTGTGGCGAGGCTCATAGAACTGCCCCGACTCCCAGACACAATCGATGATGACCATGACCCTATGACTTTGTGAGTTGACTGACCCTTACAGCGAACCCTTGAGTGGTAGACAGTGCGGTTAATCTGTCTCTGCTTAACTAATTGGGTTGGGACCAATTAGGGGGCGGCTGTTCTGAAGGATCAGATTAAACCGAATATATATATTTATTTATATATATATATTTAATTGTATTTGTATATCCCCTGATATCCCTTGTATATTCCTTGTACAATATGCATTGAATATCCCTTCTAGTCTACTGAACATCCCATAATAGTCTCCATTCTACCATTGGACGAGACCTTGGTGCCAGGTCGCCATACCCCTCAGACCAGGTTCAATCGTACCGCTCAACATGTATGGACAAGTCCTAGTTCCGCGTAGGAATATGTCTACCGCACCACTAATGGTACTATTTGTTCATAGTGCGTATATATACTGCGCTATTAAAGTAGAGCTTTCTTTTAGTCCAGTTCCTTACCCTCCAACAGAGTGACAGACGCAAAAGCCTCCCCGCGAACCACGTGTGGGCAGTAAGGCCAATTCGGCCCAGTATCGGCATTGAGACATCGTGTATATTAATATTTGAATAGTCATATTTGGCACTATATCGTCGAGTTGGACGTATTCTATTAAGCTAATAATAGTCTATTCATATGTAGTGCCTCGTGCGGTAAGAGTTCTATAGTAATCAGCACCCCCATCGTTTCGGGCATCAGCTGGACGCTTATCCAGGGTGGTTGACCCCACGTGAAGCTGCACCCGAGGAGCTCCAGGCCAAAGAGCGAGTGGACCTGTATATTGGATTATTCTACCGACGACGGCTAGCCTTCCCCGGCTTGGATTATGCTTTGAGTACTTTGATTATTCTATGGATAAAGGCCAACACTGCGGTGTGTTGGAAATACCCCCCCCCGGAGAGGACGACAGGTGAGAAGACGCTCTACACGACGAGGTCGCCTCACGTCTCTCCATCGTGGACCGGAGGACGCCGGCCACAGAGAGTCCAACTGCTTTCATCTGTGGATCGAGGATCGCTGGGCACCGGGTCGCACGACTGTGGGCTCTCCCAGGATACCCTCGGCCAGACGGGATACAGCCAGACTCTACCCCCCCCCTCCAGCTGTCCTACAAGCAGTCGGAATCTCCCCCTAGTGTATCCAGCTATATAATCATTCAAGTATCATTGCTATTGTTCCCTAAATATTCCAGGTTGTATATTTGCTTCCTGCGCAATCAGAGATTGGACATTCGATATTGATCTACCTACGAATACTCATTTGCCATAAAAGTGCATACTATTTCAAATCATAAATGTAATTAAGTGATCGTTGTACATACCTTTTGCTATGTATTATTATTAAACGCAGACTTTCGACTTGGTACATTTGTGTTGGATCCGTTTCATCAGGTGGGAGTGTTTATCATAATTATTTATACCTAGTACTGGGTGGCCAGAGTCTAAAGTACAAGAGGTAGTGGTAGTAAGTATCATATCTAACCATACAGTCAGGGAATTGTACCCCTCAGTTACAATTTCAATATAAGTTTAATTGATTAATGATATATTCGAAGGAATGCAGGTTTATAGCTATATCAACCCCCTCCAATGTACAGTAAATAACCAAGTATGGTTTTGTCAATATTCCAATGTACAGTTTTGCTTGTACAGTGTAAGTCTATCCCCCACCCACCCCTCCTACCCAACCTCCTCCGATAGTTTCTACGTCAAATGTACTCTCTTTTCTGGACTCTTTTTGTATCACAAACAGTACTGTATTTGCAAATCTGGTATGTCATAAATGTATAGATGTAGCAGTACTGTCTATCTGTGTCGTGTGTGTCATATATGTTATGATGAATTGAAAATGGGGGACCCTGATGTAAACAAGACGAAATTCTTTCTCTGGTCTGCATCCCCTTATGTAATTGAGCTGTACTGTACTGTACCCATTCTGCAATCTGTTAATAAAGTTTTCAATCAATCAATCAATCAATCAATCAAACAAAGGTCTGTCCCATTGTATACCAATCAATGGGATACATTGCATGTTGACCTGCATTCTTTCAAATGTATATAATTAATCATTAAAACAGATGTGTAACAAATAAGAAATACAAATTCCACAGAAGGCATTAAATAATTAAAATGTTCAATCATTTCACAATAATTGCATAATTGTGTTTGAATATCTGAGTAATTAAAGTAATTATACATTTGTCCAAAATAGCTGGTTCAGATATGGTTAAGCAGCTGCCCTGTGATCAGATGAATCCATATTATTTATTTTCCCGACATCAAATGCGTAATTTCTTATCGTACAAATATTGTCATATTTATTTTAATTATGATTAAGTAATTAATTCCAAGGAGGCCTGTAGCGTTGACGTGAAGGAATCTCTATGAGAACACAGTCTGTCAAGTTATAATGAAATTTTAAATTAGTCAATCAATCATGAGATTTGATCGTGGCTGAGAGCAGATCTGATCTCAGGAAAATTTGGGGACTCCCACTCCCAGCCCTAATATGTCTTAAATGGGCCGAAATCTGGCTAAGACGAAATTTTTTGTCGTAACTTCGTTCGGGAATGAGACCCATTGTTTAAAAAAAAAAGTGTGCTCCTCAGCACTCTTAAATTCTGCTCTCAGCCACGGTCAAATCCGATCTCAGGAAAATTTGGGGAATCGCGCTACTAGCGCTAATATGTCTTAAATGGGCAGAACTCTGCCTAAGAGGAATGTTTTTGTCGTAAATCCGTTTGGGTCTCATTCTCGAACGAAGTTACGACAAAATATTTCGTCTTAGCCAGATTTCGGCCTATTTAAGACATATTAGGGCTGGGAGTGGGAGTCTTCAAATTTTCCTGAGATCTTATTTGAGAGCAGATCTAAGAGTGCTGAGGAGCACACTTAAATATGCTCTCAGCCCACGATCAAATCTCATGATTGATTGACTAATTTAAAATGTTATTATAACTTGACAGACTGTGTTCTCATAGTGATTCCTTCACGTCAACACTACAGGCCTCCTTGGAATTAATTACTTAATCATAATTAAAATAAATATGACAATATTTGTACGATAAGAAATTACGAATTTGATGTCGGAAAAATAAATAATATGGATTCATCTGATCACAGGGCAGCTGGATTAACCATATCTGAACCAGCTATTTTGGACAAATAATTACTCAGATATTCAAACACAATCTTGCAATTATTGTGAAATGATTGAAAATAATAATAATTGAATGCCTTCTGTGGAATTTGTATTTCTTATTTGTTACACATCTGTTTTAACGATTAATTATATACATTTGAAAGAATGCAGGTCAACATGCAATGTATCCCATTGATTGGTATACAATGGGACAGACCTTTGTTTGATTGATTGATTGATTGAAAACTTTATTAACAGATTGCAGAATGGGTACAGTACAGTACAGCTCAATTACATAAGGGGATGCAGACCAGAGAAAGAATTTTGTCTTGTTTACATCAGGGTCCCCCATTTTCAATTCATCATAACATATGACACACATGACACAGATAGACAGTACTGCTACATCTATACATTTATGACATACCAGATTTGCGATACAAAAAGAGTCCAGAAAAGAGAGTACATTTGACGTAGAAACTGTTGGAGGAGGTTGGGTAGGGATGGGGGATAGACTTACACTGTACAAGCAAAACTGTACATTGGAATATTGACAAAACCATACTTGGTCATTTACTGTAGTGTACATTGGAGGGGGTTGATATAGCTATAAACCTGCATTCCTTCGAATATATCATTAATCAATTAAACTTATATTGAAATACACTATATAGCCTATACACCAACACTGAAATGACAGTGGATAAATAAATAAGAACTAAAGCTAATCGGTGGAAATAGACTGCATTAATATTCCATAACAAGTCTTGTGTGCGCCTACGAATGAACAGTAGCCTATAGGCTTATGGAATAATAAGCCATACTGCGTTCATTCATTACGCCCGCCGTAGGCTATATATATTATATGTCATTAATTCATTCATATACAGTACTGCGCGCGCGCGTGTGTGTGTGTCTGTGTGTACGCGCACGCTGCGGCAGGTGTGTACCGCGAGCTGTATATGATGCCAATACATTAATCTAATCTAGTTTTGATGGGCGCAAGCGTGATTACGAAACCTAGCCGCATTTCTCGGAGACGCTCTCTGATTGGCACTGACTGACGCTAGGTTTCATAATCACGCGGCTCGCAAAGCACTTCCGCCATTCCATTTCACACAGCTGCGTCACCAGTTGCCTTATAAGGAACTATGGAGGCGGTGTTTTGTATGCAAATGAGCTGAACGGGAACGCGCTTTGGAGTTTACGACAGAATGCCATTCTCCAAGCAGATATCAGATCATATAATTTCTGCGACCGTTTCAGCCACTTAAGACATATCTCCAGCACGTTCAGGACTCAGAGTGTACTTGTCATAGATTATGTCTCAGTGGTTCAAAGATAAGTCTTCCAGAATATATCTTTGGAAAATCTTCGGGAATGAGACCCAATTGTTTTTGTAGCTTAGCTGCTAGCTACTGTAGCATAGTTCCCTAATGCAGTTGCAACTCGGTTGACTATTCTAACGTTATTTTGTCAGCATCGCGTTGGCTAAGCCCAGTTTGCTGTGATTGACCTAGGTCCACATCATATCATCATAATATTATTTAAATCATTAGGATAAGGGTTCCCTTGATAAAGATGAACGAAAAGGCTGTATAATATACAACACCTGTAGCTCAATTGCAACTGCAAAAACTGCTCAACTTATTTTCAGCCAGGTATGGTGGTAACTATTAGGATATATATGGTATGGATTACTTACTGTTATATATCTGTGGTAGCTCTGCACCTACATATATAAATCGTTTTTTTTTGCTGCTGTGCACACCATTGATTTAATTGCCATACAAATCACATACAAAGATCTAACTATTACTCCTCTCTGAACATGAATATAAAACAAAAAGGTGATCTATTAACCGTGTAAACCTTATGCAATATTCATCATTGATATTTGGATACTTGAAATCTGTATATGAACTGAGTCAGTGGCGGTTCTAGACCCTTTTTAGTGGGGCTGAAGCCTAAATGTAATATTAGCCCCCCTAAGATTTTAAAAAAGAAAAGAAAAAAATTGTAATACATTTTTTTTCTTTTTTATTCTTGTTTTATTATTATTATTATTATTATTATTATTATTATTACAGACATGGATTGCCGGTAGTAGCCTGTTGACCTCATTGGTTAACTATAAAAATATATATATGTCAAAGACGTTGGTAACGTCATGTCAAGTCCCAGTCCAACATTCAACACAAGACGTGGAAGCAGATGTAGCTAGCTTTCTACTGTAACTAGTTTAGTAATAGTGAATTTGCCAGTGCTGATGGGCAACAAGACAAGTATGTTGAAACGTTAGCTAGCACCATATAAAATTACTGACTATTCTGACAGAGAACGTTGTCAAATTGGTCATTAGTTCCATGGTGTTGGTGTAATAATAGTCAAAGAACATTAGCTAATGTTAGCTAGCTGATGCTATTAGCTAGTTAGCTATCAAGCTAATGTCAGTTCAGCTAATGTTAGCTAGCTAGCCCAGCTAATCTGCTTGCTACAAAGGCTTATTGCTGCCATGCAAAATGAAAAAAAGATGTCATGACCTCAAAATGTATTTAGTTACCTCAAATTAATAAATGTTGGGCCTCAAAATAGTGTTTTGTTCCCTCATGATTTGAACAAACCTTCACTCACTGGAAATGTCTTTTTCCCATAGATATACGAAAATGTGAGTCTCTCTCTCCCTTTATCTCTCTCTCTCCCTCTCTTTCTCTGCCTCTCTCTCTCGAACGCAGTGAGCGCTCCGTAATATGATCATGATCATTATGATCGACTGGAATAAAAAATAATAATAATAGGTTTACTACTTACATACTGTAGTTGTCTCCTTAATACTGTAGTTGAATTGTATAGAAACAACTCACCAAAATTGACTATTGCACAACTGATTTGACAAAAGAAATCCACCAAGGGGGGGGGGGGGGACCCCGCACCCTCCCTTGCCTGACCATGGCATTTAGTGAAATTATGCTACTGCTATAGGGGCTGAGCCACCCTAAAGGTCTGATGCTAGAACCGCCCCTGAACTGAGTAGTATCAAATTAAATAAGATGGAACAGCTCCATGCATCAATTGAATAAACAACTATTTGCTCATTACCAGTATGGTATTGTTAAATTTTTACAGCTTTTTCCACATCTTTGTCAGGGAATTCCAACAATTCTGGACCTGAATGTACCAGTTAATTGTAATCATCTCTCTCTCTCCTTAGTCAAGCCAGGTTGTGGAGGAGAGAGACTGCATAACAGGCTGTAGACTACTTTGCCCGTCCTGAGCCTGCTATGATGCAGGTGTTTTTACATCACCACCCAAAACAAGATTCAGCCAAGAGCGAGTGAGTACACTGGTCCACTTGCACTGGTACACTTGTCCATGGCACTTACTACCCAGCTTTGTAGTGGTTTGGGGGGAATAGTACAGTAGGTACGAATATTTAAGGGGACCGCAAGGATGGTGTACTGGTGGGTGTTGTCCGACTGATTGTGGTGGGCCGGTCTGGGCCAAAAATGCCAGGGCCGATTTTTTTGTCCCAGTCCAGCCCTGCTGACCAATCACATACTCAAGCTGTAGTTGAAGGCTGCATCTATGAACCCAGGGTGTATAGATGTGTGCAAGAAAAGGAGAGACAGAACTTGAGAGAGTTGTACTTGTTGCCTGCTACTCCAGACCCTGAAGAAAAAAACTGAAAGAGTGCTCTGCTCTCTTGCAGCCCTCTGTCTCTCTACAGGTAAGAACAGATTAGACAGACAGATAGACTGGCATGGTTTAGACAGAGGTTAAAAAAAAATATATATATATATATATATATATATATATATATATATATATATATATATATATATATATATATATATATATATATATATATATATATATATATTTATATATATATATATAATATATATATGCACATATACAATTATATATATATATATAATTGTATATGTGCATATATATATATATATATATATATATATATATATATATATATATATATATATATATATATATATATATATATATATATATATATATATAAGAAAAAAGGTTATTAAAAATAAAAATAATCTTAACATGTATTTAAAGGTTATCGTATAAATAATATAGAAAATTCTTATTTTCAGGAAAAACAAGTGAAAAGAAAATCTTAACAAATATTAAAAGTTTCAATTTGATCACAAAAAACAAATATTCAAAGTTTATTATTATAAATAATATCTGAAAATCGTATTACCTGAAAACAAGTTGAAAAAGAACATTTTAAGTATAGAGGTTATATTGAGTCTTAAAAATCGTATTTTCAGAAAACAAGTGAACAAAGAAAATCACAAGCATTTAAACGTTATCGTATAAACAATATCGAAAATTCTTATTTTCAGGAAAAACAAGTGAAAAGAAAATCTTAACAAATATTAAAAGTTTCAATTTGATCACAAAAAACAAATATTCAAAGTTTATTATTATAAATAATATCTGAAAATCGTATTACCTGAAAACAAGTTGACAAAGAACATTTTAAGTATAGAGGTTATATTGAGTCTTAAAAATCGTATTTTCAGAAAACAAGTCAACAAAGAAAATCACAAGTATTTAAACGTTATCGTATAAACAATATGAAAATTCTTATTTTCAGGAAAAACTAGTGAAAAGAAAATCGTATATTATAAATAATATCTGAAAATCATATTTCCAGAAAACAAGTTAACAAAGAAAATCTTAAGTAGAGGTTATATTGAGTCCGAAAATCTTATTTTCAAAAAACAAGTGAACAAAATAAAGTATTTTAAGGTTATATTTAAATTGTATTTTCAGAAAACAAGTGAAGAAGAGAATCTGCTAATGGGGTGTGAGAATTTCACTTCCAGTCAATCCAACTGATCTTGCTTCAAGATTATTATTATTATTATTATTATTATTATTATTATTATTATTATTATTATTATTATTATTATTATTATTATTATTATTATTATTATTATTATTATTATTATTATTATTATTATTATTATTATAATTATTATCAAGCGACAATATCTTGAAATTATGGAGGTCACTCCTGTTTCAAGATAATTTTACTATTTTTTTTTTATCCACTTTTTCTCCCCATTTTCTATTTTTCTCCCATCCCAATTTCGTATTTCCAATTCTTCCCTCCCCTGTCTTGAACGTTGCTAGACTATGCCTCCCACTGGTCGGCTGTAGTGAGGATAGAAGCCTTGCATCACGTGTCCCCTCCGGTACACGAGGAGGCAGCCTGTCACCGCAGCAGCTCAAACTCTCAGTGGCGAGGAGTAACGCGTGGGAGGCTCACGCTGCCCCCGATACTTCCTGTTTCCGCCGTACCGGCGTCACCCAACCGACCTGTAGGAGTCGCTGTCCACAACGTCCCACCCTCTAACACTGCCAATTGTGTTAGTATGACGGCCGGCCAAGCCGGTAGCAACGCAGAGAGCTGGGCTCGATAGCAGCATCTCCAGCGTTAGTGGCGAGCGCCTTGCCCACTGCGCCACTCAGCTGCCTTTAATTTTACTTATTTTGAGAAAATCCTTGAAACAAGCTTGTTTGTATTGGAACAAATGTTATCCTTGAAACAGGCTGTATTGGAACAAAGTGAAATCATCCAACTGGCACATTTCTTCTTATTCTTATTTCTCTTCAATTTGGAGACGCAATACGACTTACTGGTATGATGGGGTTTTCTTTGCAGTGTGTTTTTACATTAATTTAAGTACAAATGAAATAGATGGAGTATATTTCAAATGTTTTAACTTCAGATGTTTTCCTGAAGTTGCTGCCAAAATGGCAATCAAATGTATTCAAAATATGGATTTTATTTGTGATTACTAACAGAAGACTAATGTATCATATAAGCTGAAAAAAAGAATATACTATATTATTATTCATATCTGTTCCTTTGTTTTTCAGATGCTGGCTCCCAGCCTGCAGGTGACAACCCCTCTCAGTACGGTGAGATAAACCAGTGGTTCCCAAGGTGGGGGTCGCGACTCGCGAGCAGCAGCAGGGGGTCGCGAGATGATTTCCAGAATATAATAATAATATTTAAATTATGCTGTCAGGCTACTGAACTTAGAAGCAGGCCAGGCCAGTGTTTCTAGTTGCAGCGGCATGATAGTTAGATAACCTAGGTGGGGAACAACCAGGAGATCACTGCAACAGAGGGTAACGCACTAACGCAGTCTAAACTCACACAAGTTTAGAGAGAACTGTCTCTCTCTCTCTCTCTCTCTCTCTCTCTCTCTCTCTCTCTCTCTCTCTCTCGCTCACACACACAAAGAAAAAACTAAAAATCAAAACCAGTGTTGTTACTAATCATTGACACATGTAATAATCCCCCCCAGATAAATCTACTTTGCATTTGATATATTGAAAATATTTAACTTTTTGTGTGTTTTTTTTACAACATTTGTGATGCCATCACACACACTGTCATTTAAAGGGTACAAATTCAAAAATTCCTGCACCAGAATGCAGGAAATTAAGTCTTTGTAACAAACAAATTCCTGGTGGGGGACCCCCAGACTGATAGGAATCAAGGTAAGAATGTTGAGTCCAATTGTAGAATGGAAGAAGGAGGCGGAGATGGTGTTTGCGCTTCTAAAATATTGTGTTATTTTATTAGAACGATAATAGATGAAGCAGGAGAATATACCAACATAGCAAGACAACTATAACTGAGAGTAAGAACGGTGAGAGATCCGACTTCTCAACCGTGAGAAAAGATAACAATACAAAAGTAAATAATAACACCGGGCGAGATATCCAACTTCTGCCCGTGAACGACTGCTTCCAGTAACACTGCTGAAGAACAGTGGCAAAACACACACAGCAGACAACAATCAGAAATTAGTGCAGAGACAGGGTGAAGTACTCCAGGATGGCACTAGGGCTTTCACTCCTGTGAGAGAATAGAAAGTCCAAACGTTACAGTACCTCCCCACGATGAACGGCACCTGACGTTCACCTAGGGGCCTCGGGATGCAGCCGACGAAAATCATCGATAAGGCTGTGATCTAAAATATCCCTCTGAGGCACCCAGGAACGCTCCTCTACCCCGTACCCGTCCAAATCCACCAAAAACTGAAACCCCCTACCCCTCTGCCTACAACCCAGGATCCTTCGCACCGTGTAGACAGGGGCGAAGGAACCGCAGGGAGTGGCAGGGACAAGGGTGATGAGAGTTAGGGCTTTAAAAGGGACACGTGAAACGTCGGGTGAACCCGCATGGAAGCTGGGAGTAGCAATCTGTAAGCCACAGGGTTCACCCGACGAACCACCTTAAAGGGACCTATAAAGAAGGGAGCCAGCTTCCTGGACTTCACCCGGAGAGGGAGATCACGGGTGGAAAACCAAACCCTCTGCCCAGGACGGAAAACTGGAGCCGGACGGCGCTTGCGGTTAGCCTGACGCTGAGCCCTAACAGAGGCCTTCTGCAGCGTTGCCCGAACCCGGCTCCATGTCCTGCGACAGCGAGCCACGTGAGCCTGGGTGTAGGGCACCTCTGCCTCCCGCTCCTGTTCGGGGAAAAGGGGAGGTTGAAAACCATACTGGCACTGAAAGGGAGACAGACCAGTAGAGGAGGAGAGGAGGGTATTGTGCGCAGACTCCGCCCACGCCAGCCTCCTACTCCATGTTGCTGGACTACCGGCAACGTAGCACCTCAGAACGCCCTCCAGATCCTGGTTGATGCGCTCCGTCTGCCTGTTGGACTGAGGGTGAAACCCAGACGACAGGCTGACGGAGGCGCTGAGGCTGGAAGCAAATGCTTTCCAGAACCTGGAGGCGAACTGAGGGCCCCGGTCAGACACAATATCCACAGGGAGCCTGTGGACCCGAAAGACGTGCTGCACCACCAGGTCAGCCGTCTCTCGAGCCGTGGGGAGTTTGGGAAGGAGAATGAAGTGGGCCGCTTTGGAAAAACGGTCCACTACCACCAGAATGGTAGTAAGGCCATCGGAAGGGGAAAGGCCAGAAATAAAGTCGAGGAATATGTGCGACCAGGGGCGTTTGGGAATAGGAAGGGGGCGAAGGAGACCCGCCCGCGCACAACGAGAGGTCTTATTACGCACGCACACCAGACAGGCTGCCACAAAAGACTGTGTATCCCCCTCCGCTGTGGGCCACCAGAACCTCCTGCAGATAAACTCCAGGGTTCTGGTGGCCCCAGGGTGACCGGTAAGGGAGGAGGTATGTGCCCACTGCAAAAAACGCGAGCCTTGGGCACATACATCCACCCTGGAGGACCCCCCACCAGGATCCGGTGCCAGAGCCGACCTTACCACCCTGTCTATACCCCATGACACGGGAGCCAGAATCAGGGCCTGGGGAACAATAGGATGGGGCTTCTCCTCCCGGTCCGGCGGATAAAATTGACGAGACAGTGCGTCAGGCTTGACGTTCTTTGAACCGGGCCGAGATAGTAAAGCGAAAGCGGGAAGAATAACGTCCACCTGGCCTGGCGAGCGTTAAGGCGTTTAGCCACCTGGATGTAAGCCAGGTTCTTATGATCGGTCCAAACAGTGAAGGGGTGTGCCGCACCCTCCAACCAATGTTCCATTCCTCCAGTGCCAGCTTGATTGCCAATAACCGAGGACAGCCGACGCAAAAAAGGCGCAAGGATGAACCTTCCCGTCCTTTAAGCATCTCTGAGAGAGCACCCCCCCCCCCCACCGCGTTATCGGAAGCATCCACCTCCACTATAAATGGAGCCTCCGGAGCTGACTCTGCCCGAGGCGACCAGTCAAAACCAGGGAGAGAGGCCTTAGTGAGAGCCGTCAGGGGAGCGGCTAAGGCGCTAAAGTTGCGAATAAAGCGCCTATAAAAATGAGCAAAACCCAAAAAACGTTGCAATTCTTTGAGCGACGAAGGGCGTGGCCAGTCTAGTACTGCACTCACCTTGGCCGGATTCATACGTAGATCGTCCCTGGTCAATACAAACCCCAGGAAAGAGACGTGTCAGTATGAAACACACACTTCTCTGCTTTAACAAATAGCTGATGCTGGAGGAGACGCTGGAGAACCTGACGAACGTGCTGTTGGTGTTGCGCAATATCGCGAGAGAAAATGACGAAATAGACGAAGACTGACACTCCAATTAGATCCCGCAGCACGTCGTTGACCAGAGCTTGAAAGACTGCAGGGGCATTAGCTAAGCCAAAAGGCATGACCAAATACTCATAATGCCCGTTAGGTGTATTAAATGCAGTCTTCCATTCGTCTCCCTCTCTAATCCTGATTAAGTTGTAGGCATTACGTAAATCAAGTTTAGAGAAGACCTGCGCCCCCTGTAGTGACTCAAAGGCGGTGTCCATGAGAGGCAGGGGGTAACGGTTTTTGATGGAAACATCGTTCAACCCACGATAATCAATGCAAGGATGCTGGCTACCATCCTTCTTCGCTACAAAAAAAAACAGCGCCTGCAGGTGAGGTGGAGGGATGTATGTGGCCCGCGGCCAGTGCTTTCTGAATATAGGTATTCATTAGGGGTTTAACGGTACGTGTATTCGTCCCGCGAATTTACGGTACGGCCGTCACGGTGCGGTACGTGAAGCCATATGAAGAATATGCCCCACAGCGCAAACACACGAGTCCCACATGCAGGCACTCGCGAGGTCCCGTGCGAGAACAGCGCGCGGCACACTGAGTCCCTGACTTCAGTTCAGAGCAGCGAAAGTGCACGGAGAAAGGCACATTTACATTGGAACAGCTGCAGGGTCATTACATTTTACAGTTTTCTTTCGTTTTCTTGTTCGCCCAATAACGTTAACCAAATGAAACCAATGGAAAGAAACACCCTCGATGGATACTGGCTTAACGCCCCTCTCCAGCGAAAGTTCACCCCTTGACCAGTTAATACAGGGGTTGTTATTTGCCAGCCAAGGGGTGAATGAGGGGACACAACGACATAGAACTGCAACAATTCCCACTCACCCCCGGCCACCTGGAGGCGCAGCAGCGCCATGCGCTGAGTGATGAGCCCATCACCCAGAGGTTGACCGTCCAGAGCCTGAACAGGGATGGGGTCCTCTAACGTCTCTAGAGGAACCCCCCACTCCTGAGCTAAACCCACATGGATTAAATTACCCACTGCCCCTGAATCAACTAAGGCATGTGCCTGTTTGAGATGAACACCCTACCCAATCGTGATCTGAAAAAAAGTGCGCGAATCATTAGTGACAGAGGACAACTGCCCACTCGCTACAACCCCTCCCCAGCTTAGTGAGCCCGTTTCCCGATAAGCCAGGACAGTTGCTGAGGCGATAACCAGTGCACTCACAATGGAAACAACGTTTTTGTTCAATGCGCCGCTGCCTCTCAGTGTCAGAGAGACGCATAGCCCCCAGTTGTATTGGTTTGTCACCCAAGCTCTCCCGTGAAAATTGAAAAGCTGTCTCGTCACCACGAGGAGGACAAAAGAGTACTTGTGACAAAGCCTCCCTCTCTCGGCCTCTCTCACAGCGGCGGTTGTCCACACGAATGGCCAAGTTGATAACCTCATCCAGCGATTCGGGCAGCTCCCGTGAAGCCAGCTCATCCTGCATTCGCTCGGTGAGCCCCTGTACAAACAACACGCAGCACGATACCTCTTGCCAAGCCGCCTCTCGAGCGACAATGCGGAACTCGATAGCGTAGTCTGCCACAGAGTGGCCACCTTGTAGACAGGAAGTGAGTCGTCCGCCTGCCTCATAGATGGATATCACCCGGGAGGTATCGAACACACGTCGCAACTCCCGGGTGAAGGTAGCCGCACTGAGACAGACCGCCGAGCGAGTCTCCCACTCCGCTGTAGCCCAAGAGAGAGTACGACATGTAAGCAATGTAATTATATATGCAACTTTGGATAGTTCGGTAGTGAACGTGAGCGGCTGTAGTTCGAAAATCAACAAGCATTGGGTGACAAACTCCCGGCAACCTACAGGGGCTCCCCCGTAGCGTTCTGGTGGTGGCAGATGTGGTTTTCGAACCTCTCCTCGGACAGATGGACGTAGCTGCTCTTCCTCCCCGACGGCAGGCGGTGCTCCAGACGCAGCTCCAGCCGCTGTTACCGCAACAGCAGCCGCTGTGGTATATATGTAGCCTATATATTATGATTTTTTAAATGGAGGTAGTAATACAATACAATCAATCATTGTTCAAAATGTGTTTGACATAAAGTTGCCATGAATCTGGGCCAGGTCTCAATTGATTAATTTATTTTAATGGGACTGTCTGGTTAACTAAAAGGTTACAACTGCAATAGGGCCTTCCGATTGAGTCTTAGACATATAGATTTCCATTTTCTGTGCATGCATACTGTAGGTATAATTGTTTTATATTCATATTTACATTTCTTTATTTTTGTATTTCATACCTTTTCATCTTTACATTTTCATATCTTATTTTACCTTTACTGTGCTCCAACAAAGTAATTTCTCCATGGGGTTAATAAAGTTCTTATTATCTCATCTTAATTTATCTTAGCCTAGCTTAGCTTCATCTCTGGAAGTGGGTCATACATTTACCCAAGTTCCCTACAGTCACAAAATACACTCCAAATACAAGGAGACTTGTGTGACTGGGAGACTTGTGTGACTGGGAGACTTGTGTGACTGGGAGACTTGTGTGTCTGGGAGACTTGTGTGACTGGGAGACTTGTGTGACTGGGAGACTCGTGTGACTTGTGTGACTGGGAGACGTGGTAAATACACAGGTCACAACATGTTTACAGGAACGTTTTGGAGTTGTATTTTGATTGTATTTGGAGTGTATTTCGTGACTGTAGGGAACTCGGGTAAATGTATGACCCACTTCCAGTGATGAAGCTAAGCTAGGCTAACGGTCTAGGCGTTCCCTAAGCCTAATGCATGCAGAGAGACAAAAAAGGTATGTATCTTCTTCCCAAAATGTTGGAGTGTTCCTTTAAGTGGGTTTTTTCCTTTCTGCATTCATTTCACTCCCTGCTCGGCCGTGGGGTGGGGGGGGGGGGGCGTCGGGGGGCTGCTTATTATCAGTCAGCCACTCTAAGCGCCCCTATGTAGTTCCCGGTCCTCCAGGCACAGGTGGCCTGGGTTAACCCTTTTTTAAGCCTGAAACGCATTGTATAGCCTGTGTATATGTTTCCCCGTTTTTTAATGGGTTAAGGGAGCAACCCTTTTCTGTTGGGATGGTTGTCTCCCCGGCATGCCGATAGCGGAGTCAACTCTCTGACGGGGCCTGGGTCCGGCTCCGGCTCCTCGAGGGTCTGCATGTTTTATGATGTCTGCCAATTGTGTCAAACTCTTTCTCTGAACCCCGACCCCGCGGGATTAATAAATTGGCGGGATCAGGGTTCGTGGCGAGGTCAGTTTACTGGCGGAGTCGGGGTTGACCCCGGTTCCGTGAGGTTCGTGGCCCCACGAGATTATGACATTCGAACATCCCCCCCCCCCCCCCGCCGGGGTAGTGTTTAGGCGTGGCTGTGTAGTTCGCAGTCCTCCGGGCGCAGGTCGAGCTCTGCTTTTGTTACCTGTCGGCCTGGATTAAGGGATCAACCTCCTTTTTGGAGTGTTTGTGTGAGGATTGGTCCGATTCCGCACGCTTCAAGGTACCAATTACCCTCGCGCACCTGAAGTGAGTTCTAATCAGCTCGGTGGAGCCCTTTATATACTCTAATAATAATAATAATAATTCATTTAATTTATATAGCGCTTCTCAATAACCCGAAGTCGCTGACAGTAGTCGGGAGCAGGGGTACAAACAAAGAGACGAAAGCAAAGAAACAAAACAAAACAACAAAGAAACAAAAACAAAGGAACATGAGACCATGGGGGGAACGGGGGAGACAGCCTGATGGCACAAAAAAAAAAAAAAAAAAAAAAGACTAGAGACATATCGATCAGGTTGGAGGGGAGGGGTGTTCCTAACGTTCTGTGTCGGGTCGTTTTGGATTACCACTGGCTGCTGCTTGTTCCGCTCCCGTGTTGTTCCTCGTCTGTTTCTCTCCAGGACGTCTATGGAAGTCGCCGCTGTTGCTTTGCTCTGCCATCCGTTGGATCTGTGCCTCGTTGCCCGCTTTGCGCAATTGCGCCTTGGTGAGTTTTGGAACGTATTTTTTAGATACTCTGTTTTCCTCGCATCTTCCTGACTCGGGACCTTTCCGTTTTTTGGTGTGTTTGGGTAACACTGAAGATGTGCCGTTTTTGTTAGTACTTGTGTGTTTGGGTAACACTGAAGATGTGCCGTTTTTGTTAGTACTGGACTCAGCTAAACAATCCTGGACTGCCTTGTATTCCGTTCGCTCGTTTGTTTACATTCTCTCTCTCTCTGTTCCTCCCGAGCGGATCTCCAAGTAGCTGCAGAGCCGCAGAGTCAGAGGCGCAACGCCACAGTGCCGTCTCTGCCCTGAGCAAGCTGCAGAGCCGCAGACTACTCTGCCCAAGAACATTCCTCCCCTGTTGCTTTCTGTTTTTGCTATTCTCTGTTATTGGAAATAAATACGCCCTGGTTTTTGGCTAACTCTGAACTACCTGTCTGTGCCGTGCTGTTGGGGTTGGTAACAAACCATAACATTACGACCCGACCATGTCGACCCCAGCCGACACAGACAGAGTTAGGGCAGCGTTGGCGGTCCAGATCGAGTTGACCAACGACCACACCCAACAGTTAGGTGCGGCTGCGGCTGCTGTGCAGGACCTCCGGGCCCAGGTCCAGCCTATTCAGGAGTCTCTTAACACTCTGGCCACCCAGCAGACAACCCAGGGTAACCAGCAGGCTGATATTCTGCACCAGCTACAGGCTCTCAGTGCAGCATTTAACACCCTGCTTTTAACCCCACCTGTCCCAGGAGTCCCAGCCAGATCACCACCCGCAGCCGCGACAGAACCCGCACCTCCCGACCTCGCACCTCGGGAGCCCTGTTTGTTCGATGGTAACTTCGAGGATTGTGCCACATTCATCATGCAATGTGAGTTGGTTTTCCTTCATCAACCCAGCCGATTTACGTCAGAGGGAGCCCGAGTAGCTTACATGACTAACCTGCTCACAGGCCGAGCAGCACAGTGGGTTACTGCTTCCTGGTCTATGAGGGCTGATTTTTGTTTCTCCTACCCAGACTTCGTGGCAGAGCTCCGAAGGGTTTTCCACCACCCAGCTCGTGGCCAGGACCCAGGAGCTCGGTTGGGCACCTTCCGGCAGGGCAGTGGCAGTGTCACCGACTACGCGCTGGAGTTCAGACTGGCCGCAACCGAGAGTGGTTGGAATGATCGGGCGCTTCATCTCACCTTCCTGAGGGGGCTCAACGACGCTGTAAGGGACCAGCTTGCGACCCGAGAGGAGCCCGATTCTCTCGAGGGCCTAATCAGTCTCGCTATTCGCATCGACGGACGCCTCCGGGAGAGAAGGCGTGAGAGAGCCCGACTGGGACACCCAGACGTTCCCCAGACCCCCCGTACTCGTGACAGTACTGCTGTCCGTCCTGCCCCCTCCGCGACTGGTGGTCCTTTCCCCTCCCGGTCTGTGACCGAGGAGGAACCCATGCAGCTGGGACGCACACACCTTAGCCAGGCTGAACGGGAGTCCAGGCTCAGGTCCGGCCTTTGCCTCTACTGCGGCCGGAATGGACACCGTATCTCCAATTGCCCTACCCGGCCAAAAGACCAGGCTCGCCGGGACCCCGGGAGATCCTGGTGAGCAGTTTTTCCTGTTCCCACACCCGTGCACCACCTAACCGTCTGACGAGCGTCACCCTAGCCTGGGCGGACCAACGGGCGACGGTGGAGGCACTCATTGACTCGGGTGCTGATGAGAGTTTCCTGGACGTTGAGTTTGCCACCCAGGCCAACATTCCACTTGAGGACCTCGAGAGGCCCTTGGAGGTTTTCGCGCTGGATCAGCACCGCCTGGCTGACATCACTCAGCGCACCTGTCCTGTCCTCCTCACCATTGCTGGTAACCACGTTGAGATTACCAGATCCCCTCTTGTCCCAGTAGTCCTGGGTCGGCCCTGGCTCGCACTGCATGAGCCCCACATTGCCTGGTCCTCCGGCACCATCAGGGGTGGAGCTCCTCCTGCCATGCCCAGTGTCTTCAGGCGGCGTCCAGTCCTTCGCCCCGGAGTTCCCCTTGTGTGCCGCCCCCGGACCTCTCAACTATTCCCCCCGAGTACCACGACCTCGGGGAGGTTTTCAGCAAGTCCCGGGCTCTGGCCCTTCCGCCTCACCGGCCTTACGACTGTGCCATCGACCTCCGCTCAGGGGCCCCCCTTCCCGGCAGCCGCCTCTACAGTCTGACCGTCCCTGAGAAGGCAGCGATGGAGAAGTACATCTCTGAGTCCTTGGCAGCAG
The DNA here is from genome assembly GCF_963971535.1 of Notolepis coatsorum. Lineage (NCBI taxonomy): Eukaryota > Metazoa > Chordata > Actinopteri > Aulopiformes > Paralepididae > Notolepis > Notolepis coatsorum. Next base: position 46,769,300 of record NC_140178.1, read on the forward strand.
GCCTCATTCGGCCCTCTTCCTCCCCGGTGGCGGCCGGTTTCTTTTTTGTTGGGAAGAAGGATGGAGACCTTCGACCCTGCATTGACTATCGCCAACTCAACGAGATCACCATTAAGAACAAGTATCCTCTTCCTCTCATGAACTCCACCTTCGAGCCCCTCACCCAGGCTACCGTCTTCACCAAACTGGACCTCCGGAGTGCCTACCATCTGGTTCGTATCCGAGAGGGCGATGAATGGAAGACCGCCTTCAAGACTCCCAGGGGTCATTACGAGTACCTGGTGATGCCATTCGGCCTCACCAACGCTCCGGCGGTATTCCAGGCGCTCATGAACGACGTCCTCCGTGACATGCTCGAGGAGTTTGTGGTTGTATACCTGGACGACATCCTCATCTTCTCCAAGACCCTCGAGGAACACGTCCAGCATGTCCGCCGTGTGCTGGAGCGCCTCCTCCACAATCGGCTCTTCGTTAAGGCAGAGAAGTGCCGTTTCCACTCCGACTCCGTCGATTACCTAGGCTTCATCGTGGAGAGCGGCCTGACCCGAGCTGACCCTTGCAAGATCCGGGCCGTGGAGGAGTGGCCGAAACCCACCTCTCGGAAGGAGCTACAGAGCTTCCTCGGGTTCGCAAACTTCTACCGGAGATTCATCCGGAACTACAGCCAGGTGGCGGAACCACTTACCAGGCTGACCTCTCCCTCCCTGCCGTTTGACTGGTCTCCAGCGGCCTGCGCTGCGTTCTGTTCCCTCAAGAAGAGGTTCACCACCTCCCCGGTCTTGCTCCACCCAGACCCCAAGAGGCAGTTCATTGTGGAGGTGGACGCCTCGGATACTGGACTAGGGGCTATCTTGTCTCAGCGGTCGGCGACGGACCAGAAGGTCCATCCGTGCGCTTTCTACTCACGTCGTTTCCTTCCTGCCGAGAGGAACTATGACATTGGCAACCGGGAGCTGCTGGCAGTAGTGGCTGCCTTGGAGGAGTGGCGTCATTGGCTGGAGGGGGCCGAGGAACCGTTCACCATTTGGACGGACCATAAGAACTTGACGTACATCCGTGCATCCAAGCGCCTCAACGGCCGGCAGGCAAGGTGGGCCAGCTTCCTTAGTCGGAAGTCGGTTCGACTTCTCGCTGACCTTTCGCCCTGGGTCCCGCAACACGAATGCCGACTCTCTGTCCCGGTTACACTCCAAGGGGGCTCCAACCACTGAGGATCCGACTCCCATCCTCCCAGAGGCGAGGGTGGTGGGAGTGGTCACCTTGGGCATCGAAACCGTGGTCAGGCGTGCCCTACGTTTCCATCCCGCTCCCAGCAACGTACCCGTTCGTCGCCTCTTCGTCCCCGACTCAGTCCGGTCCCGGGTTCTCCAATGGGGCCATACCAGCCGGTTTGCCTGCCACCCCGGCGTTCATCGCACTTTCTCCTTCCTGGCTCGTCGATTCTGGTGGCCCACCATGAGGAACGACGTCAAGGAGTTTGTTCTGTCCTGCACGGTCTGCGCCCGCAGCAAGGCCTCCCACCAGGCACCCTCCGGGCTATTACAGCCACTTCCCATTCCGAGCCACCCTTGGTCCCATGTGGCGTTGGACTTCGTCACAGGTCTTCCATCGTCCCAGGGAAACACGTGCCTTCTGACTGTGGTGGATCGGTTCAGCAAGGGGGTTCACCTCGTGGCCCTTCCCAAGCTTCCCTCAGCTTCCGAGACAGCGGACCTCCTGACATGCCACGTGTTCCGCCTCCATGGTTTCCCCCAGGACATCGTCTCGGACCGGGGTCTGCAGTTCACTTCCCAGGTATGGCGGGCCTTTTGCAAGGGATTGGGGGCAACTGTCAGTCTTTCGTCTGGTTATCATCCCCAGACCAACGGACAAACAGAGAGGATGAACCAGAGCGTGGAGTCTGCTCTCCGTTGTGTTGCCGCCGAGAGACCCGCTTCCTGGAGCCGGTTCCTTCCCTGGGTCGAGTACGCCATCAACTCCCTGGTCAGTTCCGCCACCGGCCTCTCGCCATTCGAGGTATCCCTGGGCTACCAACCCCCTCTTTTCCCTGCACAGGAGTCGGAAGTGGCAGTTCCCTCCGTGCAGGATCATCTCGACCGGTGTCGTCAGGTCTGGGAGATCACCAGGACTGCGCTGCTCCGGTCATCGGAGCGCGCCAGTCGTGGAGCTGACCGACGCCGGATCCCTGCGCCGACGTACCACCCTGGGCAGAGGGTATGGTTGTCCGCCAAGGATCTTCCGCTTCGATCCTCGGCCAAGAAGCTTAACCCCCGGTTCGTCGGCCCTTTTGAGATCCAGAAGGTGCTCAGTCCCGCGGCGGTGAGTCTTAAGCTTCCTGCGTCCATGCGCATTCACCCCGTTTTCCATGTGTCCCGGGTTAAACCTGTCTCTCTCAGTCCCCTGATGCCTCCTGCTCCAGATCCGCCTCCTCCCGAGATGGTGGACGGACACCCCCAGTGGAAGGTCCGTCAGCTCATGGACGTCCGACGGCGGGGACGGGGGTTCCAGTACCTGGTGGACTGGGAGGGATACGGTCCGGAGGAACGGAGCTGGGTCTCCCGCCAGCTCATCATGGACCCCGCCCTGGTCACCGACTTCCATCGGTCCCATCCGGGGAAGCCGAGGCCGGGCAGGTCGCCGGGTGGCTCCCGTGGAGGGGGGGGTACTGTGAGGATTGGTCCGATTCCGCACGCTTCAAGGTACCAATTACCCTTGCGCACCTGAAGTGAGTTCTAATCAGCTCGGTGGAGCCATTTATATACTCTGGTGTTCCTAACGTTCTGTGTCGGGTCATTTTGGATTAGCACTGGCTGCTGCTTGTTCCGCTCCCGTGTTGTTCCTCGTCTGTTTCTCTCCAGGACGTCTATGGAAGTCGCCGCTGTTGCTTTGCTCTGCCATCCGTTGGATCTGTGCCTCGTTGCCCGCTTTGCGCAATTGCGCCTTGGTGAGTTTTGGAACGTATTTTTTGGATACTCTGTTTTCCTCGCATCTTCCTGACTCTGGACCTTTCCATTTTTTGGTGTGTTTGGGTAACACTGAAGATATGCCGTTTTTGTTAGTACTTGTGTGTTTGGGTAACACTGAAGATGTGCCGTTTTTGTTAGTACTGGACTCAGCTAAACAATCCTGGACTGCCTTGTATTCCGTTTGCTCGTTTGTTTACATTCTCTCTCTCTCTCTGTTCCTCCCGAGCGGATCTCCAAGTAGCTGCAGAGCCGCAGAGTCAGAGGCGCAACGCCACAGTGCCGTCTCTGCCCTGAGCAAGAACATTCCTCGCCTGTTGCTTTCTGTTTTTGCTATTCTCTGTTATTGGAAATAAATACGCCCTGGTTTTTGGCTAACTCTGAACTACCTGTCTGTGCCGTGCTGTTGGGGTTGGTAACAAACCATAACAGTTTGTCTCCCCACTGCGCCAGCTGACCCCGCGAGGTTATGGGGGGAAGCCTCCTCGGAGAGCCTCGGAGCCTCCTCCTCAGGGAGTTTCAGAGCCTCCTCAAGATGTTCTTCGGAGGGCCCCCCCCCCCCCCCTCAGCGGAGCCTCCTCCTCAGAGAGAGAACCTCCTTACAGAGCCTCCTCCTCCGGGAGTTTTCAGAGCCTCTTCCTCAGGGGGTCTTCGCGGCGTACCAGGCGGAGAAGGGCCTTCACCTGTTGTAGGCCCTGTCCGATACGCTGGCAGTGTAGAGGGTGGTGTCACCAGTGAACGCCTGGAGAGGTCTCGATGCCACAGCCTTTTTGGGGGTCCTGGCCCCCGGACTTGGCGGTAAGCCCGCCTTGGGTGGCCTTGGGCTGGGACCCTCTTCGTGCCCCGCTGCTACGGCTTCGCCCACGGGGTCGGGGTTTTTGAATCCCGACCCCTCGGAACACCTTGCGGGCAGCGTCGGATTTTTTACAACCCCGACCCCACGGGGTGTGGAAGCGGTAACACAGGCTTTCGTGTTCACGTACGTTCCCTGGTAGTGTGCGGAGCGTGCGGTCGGGTAGTCGCGGGCCCTTTTGTCCCGCAGCCTGCTCACTCTGTGCGTTTGTTGGGTGCTGTCCCCTCTTTCGCACAGTCGGTGTCCTGTTCCCCCCCCGCCCCTCACTATGGGGGGTAGGGGGGCCCGGACCCTCCCCTGTGTTCTGATGGTTGTACCTCAGCGGGTGCATTTGTCGGGCTCTCCGCTCTGCTCCGCTCTTGTGTTCCAATAGAGCAGAGCGCAGAGCTATTACGATACATAACGAAGGTTATCCTATAACCCTAGTTATGTGAGTAATAGCGAGCGCTCTGCTCTCACTCACTGAGGACCCCTTTTGGTCTTCCGTTTTAACACTTTGAGTGCCAGCCACGACAATTGTCGTTTTATCAGCCCCCCCCGGTGAGTGCCAACGACGACAAATGCATTTTTTTTTATTAGCGATTAGCAAAAAAGCGCCCCCTATCGTCTATCCCTGTGTAACTGCAGGTCAGCCGATTAGATATTAGGATGACCTGGGATCTGTAGATCTGTAGAGGTGGAGCCAACTGGTTCCATTGTGCCGTCTGATCAAGAGGGATCTGATCGCGAGACGGAAAGCAGCCTGGAATATATATTTACAGCAGCCAATAATCAATCAATAAGCGTGATCGATATTTGGAATGGCGATCAGGAATTGGAATAATCTTTTTGGAGAACATCTGATCTAAGGTAAGGAGTCTATGTTACCAGTCTTGGGGTAATCGGAGCTGTATTCACTGAGATAACAGCGTGTCCCTATGTGTGTATGTGTGTGTGTGTGTGTGTGTGATCTTGAGGAAACGAGAGAATAGATTTTTCAGCCCGCGTCTATAGCATGCATAAGTACACATATACTATCGATAATCTAGCGTTTATTTGAAAACGATTCATGAATAGGCCGACAAATGACAACGTGTCTAGTGTATTCGAGAATATTCCAATAAATGCTGTTTATGAGGGAATCTGTGAGGTTTGGTCCGCTCCCCACCCACTCGCTCCGTTCCTTTAAGGTATTTTGTTAATTAATTGCATTCCCCGCCACACGCTTCTTTCCTGTAAGATGCCGTGTTGATTGGTGCTCTTCCCACCACACGCTTCTGGAGCAATGATCAATTTCATCCCGCAGCTGTCACAGCTTGTCATCAGCGCCCTGTGGCTTTATATACCCTGATTCCCCTAGTATCGATGTTGGATCGTTTTGAATATTTCCTGCATCTGCCTGTCTTTCCCGTCGCTGTTCCCTGTCTGTTGCTCCCCAGGACTTTCGTGAAGTATCCCTGTGGAGAACCTGATTCCCCGTACGAAGCTGCGCCTCGTTTATCTGCCCGCTTTACACGTTGCGCTCTGGTGAGTTTTTGGAAACAGTTCTTTTTGGATCACCCGTTTTTTGTGTGTTTGTGAAACACCGAAGAGATCCCGTTTTTGTTATACTGTTCTCACCTAATTTTTTTTGTTGGATTTACACTTTGGATTACCTTATTGTTTTTTCTCTGGACTCTGCTAACTGTGTGTATCACACCGAAGATCAAGTCACTTGGATATTTATTTGGATCAGTCACCTCTCTGTTTCTGTTGTGCGCTGGGCTAACTGGGATTTCTCTCTCTCCCTCCGTTTCCACCTGGAGTGTATGCTGGGAGGATCTGCAGAGCGGCTCAGACGTCACAAGCTAATTCCTCACCACCACCTACTGGGAGAATCTGCAGAGCCGCAACATTCTTCACATGCCAGATTCCCCGTTTGTTCTGTTGCTCAACCTAATTCTATCTTGTGACTCTGAGAATAAATACGCCCTTGCTTTGGCTAACTCTGAAACAACTCTCTCTGTGCCGTTGCGCTTGGGGTCGGTTACAAACCCTAACATTACGATCCAACCATGACGACCCCAGCCAACACAGAGAGAGTCAGAACAGCATTGGCAGACCAGATAGAGTTAACCAAGGGCCACAGCCTACTGCTAAATGCGGCTGCGGCTGCTGTACAGGAACTCCGAGAGCAGGTCCTGCCTATTCAGGGGTCCCTGGGCTCTCTGGCTAGCCAGCAGTCTAGTATTCTCCTCCACTTACACACGCTGAGTGAAACCGTTAACACCTTGCTTGTAACCCCACTTCCTTCAGGAGCCTTGGCCGGAGCATCACCCGCAGCCCTGGCAGGGCCCGCGCCTCCCGATCCCGCACCTCGGGAGCCCCGTCTCTCCGAACCACGGCTGTTCGACGGTAACTTCGAGGATTGTGCCACATTCATCATGCAATGTGAGTTGGTTTTTCATCATCAACCCAGTCGTTTCACTTCAAGGGGAGCCCGAGTGGCCTACATGACTAACTTGCTCTCAGGCCGGGCAGCCCAGTGGGTCACTGCCTCCTGGGCAATGGAGGCAGACTTCTGTTTCTCCTACCCAGACTTCGTGGCTGAGCTCCGCAGGGTTTTCCACCATCCAGCCCGTGGTCAGGACCCTGGAGCCCGGTTGGGTACCTTCCGGCAGGGCAGCGGCGGGGTTACCGACTACGTGCTGGAGTTCAGACTGGCGGCTACGGAGAGCGGTTGGAACGATCAAGCACTTCGTCTTACCTTCATGAGGGGGCTCAACGACGCAGTCAGGGACCAGCTCGCGACCCGTGAGGAACCTGAGTCCCTCGAGGACCTGTTCAGCCTCGCCATTCGCATCGATGGACGCCTCCAGGAGAGAAGACGTGAGAGAACCTGACAGGGACCTCCAGAGGTACTCCGGACCCCCCGTACTCGTGACGGTACTGCTGGTCGCCCTGCTCCCAACACGACTGGTGGCTTTTTTTCCCTCCCGTTCGGTACCCGAGGAGGAACCCATGCAGCTGGGACGTTCTCATCTTAGCCAAGCTGAACGGGAGGCGAGGTTCAGGTCCGGCCTTTGCCTCTACTGCGGTCGGGAGGGACACCATATCGCCAACTGTCCCACCCGGCCAAAAGACCAGGCTCGCCGGGACCCCGGGAGATCCTGGTGAGCCGTTTTTCTCGTTCCCAGAGCCGTGCACCACCTGGCCATCTGATGAGCGTCACCCTGGCCTGGGCGGACCAACGGGCCACGGTGTAGGCACTCATTGACTCGGGGGCTGACGAGAGTTTCCTAGACTTCGAGTTTGCTACCCGGGCCAACATTCCACTTGAGGACCTAGTGAGGCCATTGGAGGTATTCGCATTGGACCAACACCGCCTGGCTGACATCACTCAACGCACCTGCCCTGTCCTGCTCACCATTGCTGGTAACCACGTTGAGAGACATTTACATTTACATTTACATTTAGTCATTTAGCTGACGCTTTTATCCAAAGCGACTTACAAGTTCTGTACGACAAGCCATCAGGAAGGGCACAACTCTATCAGCTGAGCAACAATGTTCATCAAAGTGTTGAGTGCTACAGTGTAGGTTAGTTTATTAGGACAAGTGCATGACAGTACGGTTAGTTAGGGTTAGATTTTCTTTTTTTATAGATAGATAGATATATAGAGACTACAGTTCCTTATCACCAGATCCCCTCTTGTCCCAGTAGTCCTGGGCCGGCCCTGGCTCGCGCTGCACGAGCCCCACATCGCCTGGTCCTCCGGTACCATCAAGGGTTGGAGCTCCTCCTGTCATGCCCAGTGTCTTCAGGCGGCGTCCTGTCCCCCGCCCCGGAGATCCGTTGGTGAGCCGCCTCCGGACCTCTCGACCATACCCCCTGAGTACCACGACCTCATGGAGGTTTTCAGTAAGTCCAGGGCTCAGGCCCTTCCGCCTCACCGGCCTTACGACTGTGCCATCGACCTCCGCTCAGGGGCTCCCCTTCCCGGCAGCCGCCTCTACAGTCTGACCGTCCCGGAGAAGGCAGCGATGGATCAATACATCTCTGAGTCCTTGGAAGCAGGACTCATTCGGCCTTCCTCCTCTCCTGTGGCGGCCGGTTTCTTCTTTGTTGGGAAGAAGGACGGAGACCTTCGACCCTGCATCGACTATCGCCAGCTCAACGAGATCACCATTAAGAACAAGTATCCTCTACCTCTCATGAACTCCACCTTCGAGCCTCTCACCCAGGCTACCGTCTTTACCAAGCTGGACCTCCGGAGTGCCTACCATCTAGTCCGTATCCGAGAGGGCGATGAATGGAAGACCGCCTTCAAGACTCCCAGGGGCCACTACGAGTACCTGGTGATGCCGTTCGGCCTCACCAACGCTCCGGCGGTATTCCAGGCGCTCATGAACGACGTCCTTCGTGACATGCTGGAGGAGTTTGTGGTAGTATACCTAGACGACATCCTCATCTTCTCCAAAACCCTCGAGGAACACATCCAGCATGTCCGCCGTGTGCTGGAGCGCCTCCTCCACAATCGGCTCTTCGTCAAGGCGGAGAAGTGCCGATTCCACTCCGACTCCGTCGATTACCTGGGCTTCATCGTGGAGAAGGGCTTGACCCGAGCTGATCCTCGCAAGATCCAGGCCGTGGAGGAATGGCCGGAACCCACCTCTCGGAAGGAGTTACAGAGCTTCCTCGGGTTCGCCAACTTCTACCGAAGGTTCATCCGGAACTACAGTCAAGTGGCGGAACCGCTTACCAGACTGACCTCTCCCGCCCTGCCGTTCGACTGGTCCCCAGCGGCGTGTGCTGCGTTCCGCCGCTCAAGAAGAGGTTCACTTCCGCCCCGATCTTGCTCCATCCAGACCCCAAGAGACAGTTCATCGTTCAGGTGGACGCCTCGGATACTGGACTGGGAGCTATCTTATCCCAGCGGTCGGCAACGGACCAGAAGGTACATCCGTGCGCCTTCTACTCGCGTCGGTTCCTCCCTGCCAAGAGGAACTATGACATCGGCAATCGGGAGCTGCTGGCGGTTGTGGCTGCCTTGGAGGAGTGGCGTCATTGGCTAGAGGGGGCCGAGGAGCCGTTTACCATTTGGACGGACCACAAGAACCTGACGTACATCTGTGCTTCCAAGCGCCTCAATGGCCGGCAGGCAAGATGGGCCAGCTTCCTCAGTCGGTTCGACTTCTCGCTGACGTTTCGCCCTGGTTCCCGCAACACGAAGGCCGACTCCCTGTCCCGGTTACACTCCAAGGGGGCTCCAACCACAGAGGACCCGACTCCCATCCTCCCAGAGGCCAGGGTGGTAGGAGTCGTCACCTTGGGCATCGAGGGGGTGGTAAGGCGTGCCCTACGCTTCCATCGCGCTCCAGGCAATGTACCGGTTCATCGTCTCTTCGTCCCCGACTCGGTCCGGTCCCGGGTCCTCCAGTGGGGCCATACCAGCCGGTTCGCCTGCCACCCGGGCGTTCATCACACGTTCTCCTTCCTGGCTCGTCGATCCTGGTGGCCCACCATGAGGAACGACGTCAAGGAGTTCGTACTGGCCTGCGCAGTCTGCGCCCGCAGCAAGGCCTCCCACCAGGCACCCTCCGGGCTATTACAGCCGCTTCCCATTCCGAGCCGTCCTTGGTCACATGTGGCGCTGGACTTCGTCACGGGTCTTCCCTCCTCCCAGGGGAACACGTGCCTTCTGACCGTGGTGGATCGGTTCAGCAAGGGGGTTCACCTCCTGGCCCTTCCCAAACTTCCCTCGGCGGCCGAGACGGCGGACCTCCTGACACACCACGTGTTTCGCCTCCATGGTTTTCCCCAGGACGTCGTCTCGGACCGGGGGCCCCAGTTCACTTCCCAGGTATGGCGGGCTTTTTGCAAGGGATTGGGGGCAACGGTCAGTCTTTCCTCTGGTTATCATCCCCAGACTAACGGACAAACGGAGAGGATGAACCAGAGGGTGGAGTCTGCTCTTCGGTGTGTGGCTGCCGAGAGACCAGCTTCTTGGAGCCGTTTCCTTCCCTGGGTCGAGTACTCCATCAACTCCATGGTCAGTTCCGCCACCGGCCTCTCACCCTTTGAGGTATCCCTGGGCTACCAACCCCCTCTTTTCCCTGCACAGGAGACGGAGGTGGCAGTTCCCTCCGTACAGGACCACCTCGACCGGTGCCGTCGGGTCTGGGAGATCGCCAGGACCGCGCTGCTCCGGTCATCAGAGCGCGCCTGTCATGGGGCTGACCGGCGCCGGGTTCCTGCGCCGACGTACCACCCTGGGCAGAGGGTGTGGCTTTCCGCGAGGGACCTCCCACTTCGGTCCTCGGCCAAGAAACTTAACCCTCAGTTCGTCGGACCTTTCGAGGTTCTGAAGGTACTCAGTCCGGCGGCGGTCCGTCCTAAGCTTCCTGCGTCCATGCACATTCACCCCGTTTTCCATGTGTCCCGGGTTAAGCCTGTCTCTCTCAGTCCCCTGATGCCTCCTGCTCCGGAACCACCTCCTCCCAAGATGGTGGACGGTCACCCCCAGTGGCAGGTCCGCCAGTTGATGGGCGTTCGACGGCGGGGTCGGGGGTTCCAGTACCTGGTGGACTGGGAGGGGTACGGTCCGGAGGAACGGAGCTGGGTCTCCCGCCGGCTCATCGTAGATCCCGGCCTGATCACCGACTTCCATCGTGCCCATCCGGGCGAGCCGGGTCGGCCTGGTCGCCGGGTGGCTCCCGTGGAGGGGGGGGTACTGTGAGGTTTGGTCCGCTCCCCACCCACTCGCTCCGTTCCTTTAAGGTATTTTGTTAATTAATTGCATTCCCCGCCACACGCTTCTTTCCTGTAAGATGCCGTGTTGATTGGTGCTCTTCCCACCACATGCTTCTGGAGCAATGATCAATTTCATCCCGCAGATGTCACAGCTTGTCATCAGCGCCCTGTGGCTTTATATACCCTGATTCCCCTAGTATCGATGTTGGATCGTTTTGAATATTCCCTGCATCTGCCTGTCTTTCCCGTCGCTTGCTCCCCAGGACTTTCGTGAAGTATCCCTGTGGAGAACCTGATTCCCCGTACGAAGCTGCGCCTCGTTTATCTGCCCGCTTTACGCGTTGCGCTCTGGTGAGTTTTTGGAAACAGTTCTTTTTGGATCACCCGTTTTTTGTGTGTTTGTGAAACACAGAAGAGATCCCGTTTTTGTTATACTGTTCTCACCTAATTTTTGTTGTTGGATTTACACTTTGGATTACCTTATTGTTTTTTCTCTGGACTCTGCTAACTGTGTGTATCACACCGAAGATCAAGTCACTTGGATATTTATTTGGATCAGTCACCTCTCTGTTTCTGTTGTGCGCTGGGCTAACTGGGATTTCTCTCTCTCCCTCCGTTTCCACCTGGAGTGTATGCTGGGAGGATCTGCAGAGCGGCTCAGACGTCACAAGCTAATTCCTCACCACCACCTACTGGGAGAATCTGCAGAGCCGCAACATTCTTCACATGCCAGATTCCCCGTTTGTTCTGTTGCTCAACCTAATTCTATCTTGTGACTCTGAGAATAAATACGCCCTTGCTTTGGCTAACTCTGAAACAACTCTCTCTGTGCCGTTGCGCTTGGGGTCGGTTACAAACCCTAACATTATCTTTAAAATTTCAGAAGATTTTAGAGAGAACGATAGCTTTTCGAAATGCTATAAAAAGGATATGAACTGATTAAAAAACAATCCGTTTCGACAATGTTGACTGCAAACAAGTCATTGATAAGCGACGGGCAAATTAGACACATAGCCATAATTTAAAACATAGATTAGGTGTTTTTAACGCTAACATTGAAGTGGATGCTGGCACTCAACAGGGTTTTCAATGTTAAATGGCCGGCACTGATCTAGTTAACGGTGAAAGACTAGGGAAGAGCGGAAGTACGGTCACACCCCTTGCTTATATACATGGGCGGATGTGGGCGTTGCCAGACAGGTGTGGCTGAAAGTTTTCAAATTCACAGTATGTGATAGGGAATGTTCCAATAGAGCAGAGCGCTCGCTATTACTCACATAACTAGGGTTATACGATAACCTTCGTTCTGCTGTGAAGACTTATTTAGTTTTTCTCCTCTGTTGTCTTCATAGCTTCACTCCCGTGCTCCCCACCGGTCACGGTCATCCACCCGCCAGGCTCAAGACGCACACACACACCGCACTGGTGTTCATTCCTTTTTTGCAATGTATTATTAAATGCCCTACAGGGTTGAACATTCTCCTGTCTCCCGTGTTGTGCATTTGAGCCAGTTCCTAACAAAAAGAAGATGGTACTTGTTGTGAATGACTCAAATATAGAAAGGGCGATGGGCACAAAAATATGTAGCACCATGTCAATATTTCCATGATGTCACCGTCTCGACCTTCATACACCATCCTGATTTTTATTAGTTTCCTTCCTCCCTTTTCTGTCTCCTTCCCCCCCCCCCCCCAATTTAGAGGGAAAAGAATCTAAATCAAACTGTTGGTATTCTTAGCCCTGCAATATGGTGGTCTTCTCAAAACTTCAAGTTCCAAATCCCCTCAGTCAACATAAAGAGCTATAAAATCTGGAGCCAAAATAGCGTAAACACACACACGCAAAAACACATGGTCGTTCCCTCCCTTTTGATCCTCTCTCTGTCACTCTCTCTCTCTCTTTTTTTACCTTTTCTTGCGTTCAGAAACGGGACATTTAATATCTGTGTTCGGGAACCAAGCCGCTATTCATTGGTTGCATAGCTCTGAGGCAGCCTAATGTGACCGCAACACTAACGACATTGTCTGAAGCCCAGCGCCAAGTGTCTAACAACATGTGCTCTCTCTCTCTCTCTCTCTCTCTCTCTCTCTCTCTCTCTCTCCTCCATGTGTTTTACTGACTCACTTTGTTTCCATGAATCCCCCTTTTCTTATCTGTCTGCAGTGTCTCTATGACTTCCGTCACCGGGTTTCTCTTGTTTATCTGTCTGTCTGCCTCGTGCCATATCGACTGCTCCTATTCTGGTGTGTTTACAGTCGGCAGGCCTGGTTTCACATAGTTATTCACAGTGTTCTGGTTGGGAGAATATCTGATGTTGAGTTATGTATGTAATCCCCAGGACAGACATGAAGGTGTGTCGTCTTCTGTGTAGCTGCTGGCAACGGCAAGGGTGGTTCAGGAGGTGGAGCGGTCGTCTGGTAGTCGGAAGGTTCCCCGTTCGATTCCCCCCTGCGGTGCATCGAAGTGTCCTTGAGCAAGACACTTAACCCCTAACTGCTCCTGATGAGCAGGTTGGCACCTTGCATAGTTGCCTCCACCGTGAATGAGAAGCACAAGTTGTAAAGTGTTCTGGATAAAAGCAGTCCATTTATACTAACATTACACTACCAGGCTATAGCCTACTGCTGTGTAACTATACTGCTAGATACTAATATAGGAAGTAACCTACCATCGTAAATAGCCTACTACAACTGAACCTCAAAGGAGCAACTAAAGACAATGTATTAAAGGTGCTGTAAGTGGTTTTATAAATAAGTGGTAAATAGCTCTACATTCTGACAGCCACCATGTGCTTGGAACAAGTAAAATAATCTGGCAGCAAATTTGGCTTGGCAAGACTTTTTGAAATAAGTAATATCTAGGGTTCTCTCTCCTGATTGGATAAAGAGTGGAGGAACTAGGAGACTCATGTTACTAATCAAACACTCTATATCAATGATGGCTGTCAGAAAGTAGACCACTTATTTTAAGAAATACCACTTACAGCACCATTAAACAAACAGCAGAAAAAAGCTAGTAATTTTCTAGTTGACAGACACAACCATACATGTAGGTGTCATTTTACGCTGGGGATGCTGGGGACATGTCCCCACCACTTTTTGGAATGGACAATTTTGTACTCACTACTTTTTTAATTAATTTAATTAATTAAATATAATTTGTTAAAAAAAATTCTGAAAATAGCATGCACAAAGAAATGTAATAAATGAGAATGCAATGTAATAAATAAACCTTTGAGAAAGGTTTATTTGTACAATGCAATGTAAATATAGAAGAAACAAATCTGTGTGTCCTACTGTCCTTCACATATGTCACTTGGCGGGTATATTTCTGGGGAGAAATGCACTGTGCAGCCCTGGGGATTGGATAGCGGGAGTGTGAAGGTTTACCAAGGAAGACAGAAGAGATGAAAAAAACGAAAACAAAAGGATAGAAGAATGTGATTCTTGGGGAAAAGGAGCTGTTGCACCCCTGGACACGCCCACGTGTAGTCTGCCTCTCCCAGCTAGCTTCAGCCCACATTCCCACATTAGTTCATTATAATTGTGAAGGTGGAGTAATGGACGTGTTTTTAATAGTAAAATAGATACTTTATTAACACGGATTGTAATAAAACTATGCTGCTTCCTCTTACATAGAATCGTCTTCATTATTCTTTCAGCTACTAACCCTTCCTCTCCTGCAGCTACTTCCAGTTCTTTACATTTTTAAACGTTTATTGTTTTTTTTTTAACCACGTCTCTGTCTTATTTGAGTTAACCCGTGTAGCCTGTGTCCAATTGAGGTGTTAGCCAGGGTTTCTTTACTGTGTTAGATATTTCCTTTGGTGAAATTGGCGTAGTCTGGTGTAGACTGGTAGTACTGCTGTTGTCACACTAATGTGGCCGCACCTCAACTCAACTTGATTGAAGACGAAAATCTGAAACCAGGACCTACAAAATGCAGGAGGACTGGTTCAAAGTTACAGATCCAACTTGATGGGGAGACACGACCAGCGATGTGGTGAAATCTTTTCTCATCACATTGTGTGTGTGTGTGTGTGTGTGTGTGTGTGTGTGTGTGTGTGTGTGTGTGTGTGTGTGTGTGTGTGTGTGTGTGTGTGTGTGTGTGTGTGTGTGTGTGTGTGTGTGTGTGTGTGTGTGTGTGTGTGTGTGTGTGTGTGTGTGTGTGTGTGTGTGTGTGTGTGTGTGTGATGGAAGAATCTGAATCATAGAGCCGTTGGTGGAGGTGGACAGTGTGTGTGCTTATGCCATTTAGTTCTGTAGGCTGCATTGATATTGTCCCCTTTTCAAAACAAAGTGATGCCCTTGGATACAACGCTTTATGATTAGAGTTGATGAGCTATGGTTGTTTTACTGCTGGAGCTCATTATTGTGAGAGAATGAAACTCATCATCTCCTACCACCAACATGAAGACCAAATATACGTCCCCACCCTCCTTTGTGTCCAAAGACCCCTCGCCACTCACCTGTCCTGTCCAGCCACCCCTTCACCACCTCAGGTGTAGCTGCTTAGCTTGCGTGCTAGTTGTGGCCTACCTGTTAGCCGCGCAGCTGTTAGCTGCGGCGTTGGCTCGCTGTGTTTACCAGGCTGGTATACGTTAGCTTGTGGCTATCAGCCGTTCGGCTGTTAGCTTAATGCTACACTGTTGAACGTTCTGTGACTATAATAACATGCTTTAAACACTCTGACTACGACGTCATCTTTGACAGAGGATGTTAGTCGAACCTACCCGGAGCCCGGCCGGCGAGGACTGCATCAACAAGGAGAACCGTAGTGGCGGGATGGAGCAGCGACGCTGCCCGTGTCGTCAACACAGATGCTGTGTTTACTATCGGTGGCCTGTTAGAGACTGCAGTTCGCTTGGTCTGCGCTCACGGTAGGAAAGGTCCCGACCGGACCTTGAACACTTCTTCTTTCTTTCCCTTCTAAATGTTTTGTAAATAACGATGTTTTCCAAAACGAGTGTTGCTGCACTACATTTAGGATACGACGCGAGTTGTGTGTGAATTGTCTTGTCACTGGTATTAGCTTCTCCATGCAAATCGGGTTGTTTGTTACAGATGTAAAAATGATCTGGTTTGTTGTGTTGAGAAACATCATGTGTGTTCATGTACCGTGTACTCACAACTAAGGGGGTTAAACTAACCTATAAAGCTATGCTTAGTGACATATGAGTGAAGAATGAATTCTTTTCTCAGCCTGTAATGACAATGAACAGTGTGTTCACATATTAACAGGTTTACCTGTTCAACTGGCCGTATTAAGGGTAAGGTAGGAGGGGTGTTCCCCCCGGTTCCCTGGGGACTTCCTCACCCTCCTCTCAGACATGTTGTTTACAATATATTGTGTCACTGTGTGGTGGGATACGGTGTAACCCTTGGCTTGATTGCTGGGGTTGTGCTAAAACTGCTTGAGGAACTGTATTTTCCTAAAAGAAAAGATTGTTTGGTCACTTTTCGTGTGTGCTTAGCAAGGCCTGTGGCCGATACTAATCGAGAATTGTGTATTCTCTCATTATGAAAAACGGCGTTCCTCTGTAGAGTGTATTGCCATTTTTTGTGGTGGTAAAGGGTTGTGTGTATCTTGTGATCTACAACTGGGTTGGGTTGGCCACAGAAGCACATGTGTAAGTCTGGTACCGGGGCTCTTAAGGGGGCCCTCTCTATTCTGTGTTTTTTCCTTAGTAAAAATCAGATAGCAGGTTAGCACATGAGCTGTGTGAAGCTGTTAGACGCTTCATGTAGCTGACTATGACTGTGTCATACTCTTTTTTGTCGTTACATCGTATCATGGGTGTGGGGTCGTAAAGGGGTGAACTGGTAATCCTTTCCTCCCCTTCTTTGATGGGCAGGGGTTAAGACCTCCTGTCCTTCAAGGTTCCTGTCACGTTGCTGTTCGGCACGTTACAGGGTAAGAGGGGGGGGGAGGGAGTTTCCTGGTCCCACGCCCTGGAATATTGGGCATGTGCACAGCAGAAATTCCCCCGCCACAGAGTACGTCACTGTGCGCGTCTCTGTTGGTAAGACTTCCGTGAGCTGTTCAGGTCCATATGATGGATCTGTTTCAGGGAGGGGTCAGGGCTCCTCCTCACGAAGGTCCTACTCGGGCCTTCTGTGAGTTAGGACTCTCCTTCCATGTGAGGGAGCCTCCTCAGAGTGCAGAGCCTCCTCCTCAGATTGTCAAGGTGAGTAGAACTCCAAAAAGGAGTCCTGCTCTATTGTGTGTGTATTCGATTCAATTCGATTATTGAGTGTGTATGGGTTCAGTGCCTCCTCCTCGGAGAGCCCTAAACCAAAATTTTACATGGCTCAATGTTGCAATATATTCTTTTCAATCTATACAGCTCGCGTGGGAAGTCTCTCTGGGGATTTCCGCCTCCTCCCTATGGGAGGGTGGTGGGATGTAAAAATGTAAAAAAATTTTACCCTCAGCCTGCGTCACGAGGGATTCATGTCAGTCTGTGTTCTTTCTTTTTTGGATAAAAAGAGGAAGGTACATGAAGCACGACGGCTCCGTGTCGTTCTCCCAGGCGACTTGGAGGAACAATGTTTGGTGTCTTGCTAGACTATCCATTGATGTGTTTGGGTCTCGACGCATACATAGTGCTGGCTCGGTGTGTTTCTGTTACAGGATCACACAGGGGCTAAGTGCGCCTTGGTTGCTTGTTAAAACAGCGTTTTTATAGGGCAACTGGGATGGGGTTTTGTCTCTTCCGAGCGCCAGTTTACTAGGTTGTCTCGATGAATTCTCTTTCATATCTGGGGGATGTTAACGGAATAGATCTGAATATAGGTAGAGGGGTCTCACGCCCTCGGGGTGGGCCACTGAGCACGGTCTAAATGAGGACCGTCTGGGTGGCGCCCTCTTTTCATGTTTTAGATCGACACGCATACCTACCCCCTCTCCTGGAGTGGGCATGTCGGCGTGGTTAGGACACGGGACTGGTCTGGTCACGCTGGTCCAGGTCAGTTAACCCGTTGTCCGCCGGGGATGCAGATCTGCTGTTCTGATACCCTGAGGGACTTGTGCTTTTTTTGGGGGGAAAAATGCCAGGTCGGTCCGGGTGTCACAGGGTTGGGCGCTATGGAGACCCTTGTTGGGTACATATTGTACTCTGCACTGTCGTAATGGCTTACGGCCATGCCAACCTGTACACGCCCGATCTCGTCCGATCTCGGCCGCTACGCAGGTTTGGTCCTGGTTAGTACTTGGTTGGGAGACCGCCTGGGAATACCAAGTGCGGTGTGCTTGGGGCTGGTTCTCCATTCTTTTCGCTCCTCTCTCACGCGTGGCGAAGAGGGGGCTGTTGGGGTGGTCTTGGACCTCCTCTGGAACCCTGTGCTTCCCGTGCCGCCGGGCCCGGCCCGAAGTAATGTTTCGTCGACCCGTAGGCCTCGAATAACCCTTTTTTGAAAACTGAAACACTTGTACTGCGGTATAGCCAGTTATGCCCGCAGGTGTGTTTTGGAGTTTTTTCTTGAGGGGTTATAGGAACAACCACCGCATAGGGTAACGACAAGGTGGTTGATTCCCTGGTGTGTTGGAGCAGTGTCAACTCCCGGGTTACCCGGTTGAGTGTGCCCCTGCACGTTTATGACGTCTGCCAATCATGTCAGCCTTCTCTGCCTCAACCCCTCTGGGTGGGTTTTTTTTAATGGAGGCTTGGTCATGCAACAACGCCAGCATACGCCCCTTCCGCCGGGGGGGCTGTTCTCAGCTAACTCCTTTGGCGCCTGTCTCGTCCGCAGTGCTCCAGGCTCAGGTTACAGCCTGTTGCCTGGTTTCCCCGGTGCGCTGCCTGCTTCCATTGGTTAACCTTTTTTGTGTGCTTACGGCCATGCTGACTGCCTGTTCTGCAGGGTCAGTGTGCCAGGCGGTGTGCTATTGGGGGGAAAGGGCCCGCTCTTGGAGGGGCCTTATCCGAATACGCTGGCGATGTGGGGGGCGGTGTCACTAAGTGACCGCCTGGTGGGGTCTTGATGCCTGGCGTCATTGACCTCTCCGGGCCCCCGTTTTCCAGGGGATCCAGTCCCTTCAGTGGGTCTGGGTCTTCCTTCGCGCTCCGCTGCTACGGCCTTACCACGGGGTTGGGTTTGCTCTTGACCCCGTGATTCTGGGGGCAGTAACGAGGTTGTTCCTTCCGTTCGTTCCCGGGTGGCATGCGGGTTGTGCGTGTGTGTAGTCGTGGGGTCAGGCCACGGTCTGCTCACCCTGTGCGTTGAGTTGCTTGAGTGCCTCTTCGCACGGTCGGATCCGTCGCCCTCCCGTGATCCTCCAATAGGGGGGGTGCCCTCCATTAGGGGGGGTCGGGGGGGCTCGGTCCTCCCTGATCTGATGGTTGTGGGGGGCCTCAGCGGTGCAGTAGTGACGCCGAGCGGAGCCATACGATACAGAACGTTAGGTTATGGCTATAACCAAGTTCTGTGAGTATTGGTGACGCTCGGCGTCAGACGCCGCTGCTGCCCTTGATCTCACCTTGTGGTGAAAGCTTGGGAAAGAGTATGTGGCCCCACCCCTGCTTATGTAGGTAAGCTGATAGGGGTGTGGCCAGACGGATGTTGGGATGTAAAGGTACATTGTGGAACTTTTTATTCAGTGCGCGTGCACGAGCGAGGTACAGTGCAGTAGTGACGCCGAGCGTCATCAATACTCACAGAACTTGGTTATAGCCATAACCTAACGTTACTGTGACGGCCCTCTGGCTCTGTCGGTCGGGACTGTATTTTGCCCTTGTTCTGTGTCTAATCGGGATGATTTAGAACAGCTGGCCTGGGTTTTACTGTCCCATGGCTTTTAGAGGCTCGCCAGTCTCAGTGTGGCTCAGCTGGCTCCTCTCTCCCAAAACACATTTTTCTTGGTTTGGCGTTTGGCTTCTTGGTTTCTGTTGTGAAGGATCAGATTAAACCGAATATATATATTTATTTATATATATATATTTAATAGTATTTGTATATCGTTTGATATCCCCTGTATATTCCTTGTACAATATGCACTGAATATCCCTTTAGTCTACTAAACAGCCCATAATAGTTTCATTCTACCATTGGACGAGAACCTGGCGCCAGCAGCCATACCCCTAGGTTCAAGTTCAATCGTGCCGCCCAACATGTCGTGGCAAGCCCGGTTCCGCGTAGGAATACGTCTGGCGAAATACGAATGGTACTATTTGTTCACAGCGCATATATATATGGCGCAAGTAAAGTAGAACTTTCTTTTAGTCCATTAGTTCTTTACCCTCCAACCGAGTAACAGACGCGAAGCCTCACCCACGACGCACGTGTGGTGCAGTAAGGCCTACTTGGCCTCAGAATAGGCATTGAGATATCGTGTGGATTAATAGTTGAATTGTCATAGTTTGGCACTATACCGTCGAGTTGGACGTATTTCTATTAAGCTAATAATAGTCTATTATGTATGGTGCATCGTTCGGTTAGAGTTATAAAGTTATCAGTACCCCCATCGTTCCTGACGTTATCT
>NC_140178.1:46794306-46941814 GCF_963971535.1 Notolepis coatsorum
AAAGCGAAGAATCCTTTGAAGGTGATTATAATCTCTTCTCATATTCATGGTAAAACATGCATTATGTCACATAATCAATCAACCAGTATAGCTGTTAGAGCCAAACATATCATTTTGATTATTATGAGCTCCCAGAGACCTCAGCAATGTAAATATGTGAAACAATTATTTATATTACATTTGCATTATAGATTTGATTTGATTTAAGTTGAATATTTGTTTATTATTTGCTGTATTTTCGGATTAGATGGTACTCCATATTTATGGCGCACTTCACCTTTAAGAGGAAGTGTCAATAGTTTTTCTTTTTATATATTTGAATTCTTTATTTCGAACATGTAATAAAAATACAAACAATATAAAATCAAAACAAATAATTGAAAAAGAAATTAAATGGAAAAAATATATAAATAAACAAAAGCAAAACATAACTCAATTTACATGTTCAAAAAGGAGTAGGAAGAAGTATACACTTATTTAATCCTACCCCTTTTCCACTACTCAAATGAGTGTACTAATTTAAATCCTTACAAAACAAATATATATATATATATGCAAAAAAAAGAGTTGCTTGGTAATGGTGGTGAGACCGGTTTTCACTGCAATGAAAACCACGATGGTAAATCAATCTTCTGAGCATTTTTTGTTCGATCTTTTTAGACATCAGACAGCTGGACCATTTTGAATGGGAACAAGCGAGTCTGAACGAATTATTCTAAGCCATTACCAGGACGGAAATTATACCTTACAAAGGTCAAAAACATATTAAGAATTAAGAATTATATGGGTTCAATTTGTTTGGTTTGGATCAATGATCAACGTAAATGTATAAACATTATAAACTGGTCCAAATGTATTTCCTGTTGCAGCGTTTGCCAATACAATAACAGAATCAGAACTAGAATCAGAAGAAGAGGACGGGTCAGTTTCGTCATAGAAACATTCAAATATGGAGCCAAATCACACTGTAAGAAGTAGCATTGTAGTGCTGAATAACTTTGGGGCTGGGGCTCATCCTCTTCTTATGATTCTAGGTAGCTGACAGGAAATAGACTTGGACCAAATGCTGTTCCCTGGCAATGCAATTCCACTGCAAAGCTCTATAGAAGGTTTCAACATAAACATTGCAAAAGGACCCACCTTTATTTCCTGTCACAGTGTTTGCTAATATCAATAGCTGACAGTTAATGAACTTGGGTCCAAGCCTTTCCCACAATTCCACTGAGACCATCTATATATTGAAATGTTATACCGGTAAACCACATCCAGCCAAGCCTTGTAATTGCCTTGTAATTGACTGTCTTGTGGACACGACAAGAAAGAACAATAATTACCCTCTCACTTTTTTTTTACCTAGACTCAGATACTGGCATACTATAGCCATAACTGAACAAGATTAAATTTGGTGTTTTTGTCTATCTAGTGACAGTGCTTTTTATTTGGTTCCAGACATGTTTGTGAGTCCGAACCAAGCAAACTCCTTCATCCAGCCTCAGCCACAGGCAGTCAACAACCCCCTCCCCCAGGGGAATAACTACAACTACATGAGGTAACACACACACACACACACACACACAAACACCAGATAGATTGTGAACATTTTAAGACATTGGATCAACTAGTGGTAAAAGAAAATTTTATTTCGCACCAAATATTATGTGTACCGAATGGTATCAAACCAAGAATTTCTGCAACAACGAACCATTAACCCTCTGAGACATGCAGACTGTCTTTCAGAGGCTGTGACAGACTGTCTTTCAGAGGCTGTGGCAGACTGTCTTTCAGAGGCTGTGGCAGACTGTCTTTCAGAGGATGATTAGTTTGAAGAAGACTTGAGTGAAGACACAGCTATAATATGAAGCTAGACAACCTATATCCATTGGTACCATGGCATGCTAGCTTGTCAGGACAGGAGGGGGGCTAAATAATGAGTTAAGCTACGTTGGATAGGCTACACGTTTGGTGAGGGGAAAAACTGCCCTTGACCTCTCACCTCCACATATCTGAATACAAATTTGTTATGTGGGTAGCCATGAGTCTCCCCTTTATAAACATGCCCATGTGACGGAGGTACCGCGTGTTTATCCACAGTCACGATGGACAGTGTAGTGAAGTGGCTGTGGACGTTAAGCGGTTCTGCAAGTAAACTCACTCCCCAGAGGCATCCAGACCCATTACCAAGAAGTGAATTCACCTCTTGGTATAGTGGTCTGCGATGTCGCCCGCGGCGACCTAGGATGGCTTAGAGTAGACGACAGAGTACAGCAACTTGCAATGGGCCTGGTCTACAAGATACACTACACGACCAAGGTACCCATGTACATGTCAAAATACTTCCCAAAGGTCAGTGAATACCACGATCACAACACCAGAGGGAGCTCCACAAATCATGTTAAACCCAGATTCGGCTCAAACAAGGGACTAAACACGTTTAGCAATTATGCCACATCAATGTGGAACGCCCTACCCAAAGCTGTAAAGGAATGTGAATCACTACCACTTTCAAAAACCACCTATGGGAGACTGCAATTCTAAACTGGCCCCTGTAAATGTCCTAACACAACCCCCCCCCCCCCCCCCCCCCCCCCCCCCCCCCAATGTACAGTAAATGACCAAGTATGGTCTTGTCAATATTCCAATGTACAGTTTTGCTTGTTCAGTTGTACAGTGTCCCCCACCCACTCCTCCTACCCAACCCCCCCCTCCAATGTACAGTTTCTATGTCAAATGTATATACTCTCTTTTCTGGACTCTTTTCGTATCACAAACAGTACTGTATTTGCAAATCTGGTATGTCATAAATGTATAGATGTAGCAGTACTGTCAATCTGTATGTCATGTATGTCATATATGTTAGGATGAATTGAAAATGGGGGACCCTGATGTAAACAAGACGAAAGTCTTTCTCTGGTCTGCATCCCCTTAACAATTGTATGTATTGAGCTGTACTGTACTGTACCCATTCTGCAATCTGTTAATAAAATTTTCAATCAATCAATCAATCAATCAATGGGATCTGCCAGTATAAACACTTAGCATTGCGGCTAGGCTAGCGCACATTAGCATAGTAAAGCTAGACAGCTAGTAGAATGGTTGAACACGGATTGCAGAATGGGTACAATACAATACGGCGCAATACAAACAATTGTTAAGGGGCCCAGGGGGTGCACTGTGTTCTGCCTCATTTATTGATGAAACGAAACCAACATCAACACAATGTACCACCCAGAGCGGAGAGTTTAGTCTCACAAAAAGAGCGCTGGTGTTGTTAGCTTACATGCTAACGTGAATGGGATCTGCCAGTATAAACACTTAGCATTGCGCTAGGCTAGCGCACATTAGCATAGTAAAGCTAGACAGCTAGTAGAATGGTTGAAAACGGATTGCAGAATGGGTACAATACAATACGGCTCAATACAAACAATTGTAATTTTTTTCTGCTGAGCGGGCCGGAGCGCCGAGCGCTTGATACCAGGATGAACCTCACTCTCTGTCCCTCTGCATGCCATTCACTATCTCTCTATCTCTCCCCCTCTCCCTCTCTCCTGCAGGACGGTGAAGTCTCCGGCAGAGAGACGTGCGGAGACCTGCGAGGACTACTCTCCGTGCCGCTTCTACGCTTATCGCAACGGCTACCAGCAGGCTTACCAGCGATTCTTCGCGGCCCGGAATACAGTCGCAAGCCGGACTCCAGTTGGAACCCGCCGATTCTAAACAATGCCATGAATCATATCATATCTGTCTACTGCAAACTAAATAAGAGAGATTATTATCCTTGATACGATTGTGTGCTCGGGCACTCCACATAACATGACTTGTATGTAATTGAACTGTGCTGTACGGCATTATGGAGGTTTCAGTATAGAGAGGCGAAGTCCCTCCCCATCCGATGACCACCATGTGACCCTATTTCGGAAAGAAATATTTACGATAGTTAATGGCGACGGACAAATATCTTTTTGATCCCATTTGAGTTGTGCCATGAATTACACATATGACATTTGTCAATTTAAAAGATAAAAATGTTTTAATAATAAAACCGTGTGAACGCACATTGATGCCAAGTGTGGAAACTTTCAGTTCATTTCTGACATTGAGTTGAATCTCCTCATCCTCATTTAAACGGGTTACTACCTCGGATGTCAGAATCATCTGCAATTTGTTGCATTGTTAACTAGCTAACGTTCAATATATTGGTTGATGTATTTCCTCGGATAGCTTGTATATTTTTTATTTTAATACAGGCTTCAATAGAACTGGCCCCAAGCAGAGCATAGAACACTGGTAATCAGATGTGGTGACCCTTCCTTCTTTTATAGTTTCCTTGGCTATAATGTAACATTAGCCAGCTGACCATTACACTTTTAAATGGACAAACATGTAATTCATGGCACAATTCAAAGGGGGTCAAAAGATTGTGTGTCTCTCACCGTTCATAATATTCTTTCTGAAAGGGTCCCATGGTGATGGTGGTCAGTGGAAGGAGAGGGACTTTGCCTCTCTATGCAACCAAACAGTTCCACATACTGGGTGCGTTAAGTAACTGATCGCTCACGGTGAGAATGCTCATCGTGGATTATTTAATCACTTATTAACGTTCTGCTCTATCTGAGCAGCGCTGAGGAACTGCCATCTAGCACGGAAAATGGCGACGAGAAAGGATTTTTTTTTTTTTTTATGTTTTGGTTGAAGAAGCAGTGACTGAAGATGATAGGGTCAGTGTAGAGCATATCGCTAATATGCATTGTGTCGAGGATGATGTGATGATGTGTGCCTTTAATGATCCATCCGCATTTGACAGACGCAAGAGTGTCCGCATATGATCCATTTCTTCTGTATACTGAGCCTAGTCAGAAAGTGAAGCTGAGCCTCTCAGTTACTTAACGCACACACTGTAAATATCCCATTGTCTTGCTATCACAGCTCACATATAGACGTGTATACCTTTCTTGTGTAATCTCAGGATAGCTATTATCCACTATTATGACACCAATTCCCACCATTTATAAGCTTTAAGAGATCTGTGTGGACAAAGATGACTTTTGCACACTACCCTACCCATCATTTCTTTTAACCTCTCCACTGCCAGACTGTTTTCTGTATCTAAATCCTTGTCTTTGAAGAAGAATTAAAATGTTTTTTCTTTATGCTGAGTTATGTCTTAATCCCGTTTAAGCCATTTGTTTACATCATACAAGCACTAATAGGCTGATTGGGGGGAGTTAAACCTCCCGACTGATGTGGTGGCCAATCTTGCCAAAGCTCTGTAAACAAATGGCAGCTTTTAGAATGTGGTGAAGATGGGGAGCTCATAATGACTTAATTGGCGCTGCTTTGGTGGCTTCTAGAAAAAGCCAAAAGGTGAAATGTTATGACACTAATGGTATGCCTTTTATTTTATTTCTTTATTTTTTGGTTTGTTTGTATAAGCTGCTTAGCATAAAAATGTGTGAAAGGTGATTGACTTCACAGGAATTACTATGCAAATATCCCTAGAGGATAATACAATTTCTCTCATCTAATGCTATTTGAACCGAGAACACCTAAATATATTATTTCTCTATCTGGTGGACTGAATCAAATTCTAGCCTAAACTGAGGTCATTTTGTACACTATAACACAAGTATGTGTCTATGATCTCACTTGATAACTAGAAAACAAACACAGACAGAAAGACAGGACACACAGACAGACAAGCAGACAAAGGCAGGTCAGGACACTGGATCTCAGGTATAGTCACTAGAGGACACTCCATGCTGGATGTTTGCTTTCTATGTAACTCCACAGTAGCTATTTCAACAGAGAACGCCCAGTTATGCTCTACTGCTGTGGTTAGAATCGAATTCCTCATCCACACATTTGTACACTACAACGCGACACGTGGTCGTGGGTTTGATTCCCATCCATGCAAAAACTGTATAAACTCCACATGGTACTGTAAGGTGCTTTTAGATATACCTGTAAGCGTCCATGCAATGGCATATCACTGCTGTGGGGCAAAAAACACATTACAGTATGTTAGTCTGCATGGCTTGACCACTAGGACAGACAGACAAACAAACAGACAGACAGACAGACAGACAGACAGACAGACAGACAGACAGACAGACAGACAGACAGACAGACAGACAGACAGACAGACAGACAGACAGACAGACAGACAGACAGACAGACAGACAGACAGACAGACAGACAGACAGACAGACAGACATGAGGCCAGAGGCAGGTCAGGACACTGCAGATCTCCCCATGGCTCAGTCACAAAAGGACAACCCTCTATACCACAAGACCAAGAATGTATGCAATTAAAGCTGTCCTGGGACCAATTCCTAAAGTCTGTCCCTGAAACAAGACTAGTAGTGACCCAGACGGTAAAATTACAGCCTGTATGAAATACCATGAAGGCCCAACGTCTCAGTGTCCAGTCACAGAAAATAGCAAAGACAACAGAAGAGGGGGGGGGGGGAGTAAGAAACGCTGTGTAAGAAATTATTGAGAATCTGAAAATTAAAGACAGCTGCCATTAAACAAAAAAGTGTATGTCTGTGGGTGTCTTGACTGAAATGAAATTACATGGACATTACAGTATGTAAGTCTGCATGGCTTGACCACTAGAACAGACAGACAGACAGACAGACAGACAGACAGACAGACAGACAGACAGACAGACAGACAGACAGACAGACAGACAGACAGACAGACAGACAGACAGACAGACAGACAGACAGACAGACAGACAGACAGACAGACAGACAGACAGACAGACAGACAGCTGCATGCCACTATATAAAGGCTTGTTTACCAGTCGCCCACTATATCCATAATGTGCTTTGGTACAGAAATATATGTCCCACCACAGCCCCTCAAACGAGTTGGCTTGTATCTGAATGTTGCCTATTGATTCCTTTACATAGGAAATCACTGTGGTTTGTTATAAAAGATAAAACCCTTTGATGAAAAGCATGTCACATTATGTGGGGCAGTGGTTTCGCCTCTTGTTCAATTAGTATCATACGGTTTTCCCCCAACATGTACTTTGTGGCATAAATGGTGTGGCGTGTACTGTATATGTGTGTGTGTGCGTGTGCGTGTGCGTGTGTGTGTGTGTGTGTGCGTGTGCACGTGTGTGTGTGTGTGTGTGTGTGTGTGTGTGTGTGTGTGTGTGTGTGTGTGTGTGTGTGTGTGTGTGTGTGTGTGTGTGTGTGTGTGTGTGTGTGTGTGTGTGTGTGTGTGTGTGTGTGTGGGAACACTGTAAAATCCTGACCTCTCCAGGTTGGCTGCAGGTATTGCAGACACAGGCAAGCTTCGTCAGACTTTTATTCTTCATCAGTGCCAATTAATGGTGGAGACCATTTATAAATCTGACAGTAAGTAATCTGGTAATTGCTTTCTACAGCTAAAGCTCATTATTATTTTCCTTATATCATTGTGTGGCATAGCCTTATTTTAACAGTACTTTCTCAATGCTATTTGCACCAGGAACCTGTATAGTCTGGCAAAATGCATTTACATACTATGGTTTTGTTCTGTATTGACGCCTGCACTAATATCTGCACATTCTAATAATCTCTATCTGTATTCTCTGTGCATACAGTGCAGCACCAATCTTTATTGTTGTGACTGGGTTTACACAGACTATTATTATTACCTGCTCATATTGTGTAAATCAGCTAATTTGCACCGTCTACACTTGATTCCATTACTGCCCACTATGTTTATATTTGAACCCTTGCACTGAAGAACCATAAGTATTATTTTTTTATATTTTGGACAGCCCATGCAGTTGTGAAGTTAATCCAAATCACTTGGAGTGTGAATGTGATATATCACAAGAAACTATTCAACCTCTACTGTCTTTACAGTAACTATGAATGAACACAACACTCTAACTTACCATCTTTAGATGATAAAGTACTCAACCTCTACTGTCTTTAACTATGAATGAACACAACACTCTAACTTACCATCTTTAGATGATAAAGTACTCAACCTCTACTGTCTTTAACTATGAATGAACACAACACTCTAACTTACCATCTTTAGATGATAAAGTACTCAACCTCTACTGTCTTTAACTATGAATGAACACAACACTCTAACTTACCATCTTTAGATGATAAAGTACTCAACCTCTACTGTCTTTAACTATGAATGAACACAACACTCTTAACTTACCATCTTTAGATAATATAGTTTGAAAACGTAAAACAGACGTATACAGTAGTTATTTGTGTGTGTGTGTGTGTGTGTGTGTGTGTGTGTGTGTGTGTGTGTGTGTGTGTGTGTGTGTGTGTGTGTGTGTGTGTGTGTGTGTGTGTGTGTGTGTGTGTGTGTGTGTGTGTGTGTGTGTGTGTGTGTGTGTTAGTGTGAGACAGTGAAACAGAGAGAATATAATGAAATATGTTTTTATTGACACGTAACAACAAACCAAATGTCCAGATGGATCACTTTCACACATGCCTGAAGGACATGAAGGAAAGCAGTAGAGGAGGAAAGTAAGGATGATATACACTGACTCAGTCACTACATAGCAGTCAGGGTAACCTGATGCCTGCACCTGCTTTTTCAAACAGGAATAGATCCACTTCAGGTGTGTGATCACACCGCCGTGATTGGGATTCTGAGAATGTAACATTTTAATGATGATGTCACAATGACTACTATAGATCACCTACTATGCTTTAAAATAAATACCCACCATATACTGTACATTTCTGTGATGCCCGCATTCGTGCAGCCGTGTGTGTTGGTGTGTGCGCGTGTGTGTCTGAGTATGTGTGTGTGTGTCTTCTTTCCTTTCCTCATATAAACTTTAAAAAAAAATTATATATGGAGGTGTGTGCATTGTGCATCTATGTGGGTGTTTGATATACGATTCCCTGACCAATCACATACTCAAGCTGTAGTTGAAGGCCGCATCTATGAATCCAGGGTGTATATATGTATAGATGTGTGCAAGAAAAGGAGAGACAAAACTTGAGAGAGTTGTACTTGTTGCCTGCTACTCCAGACCCTGAAGAAAAAAACTGAAAGATGAATACCTTGGCCATCCTGGTGCTCTGCTCTCTTGCAGCCCTCTGTCTCTCTACAGGTAAGAACAGATTAGACAGACAGATAGATAGACTGGCAGGGTTTAGACAGAGGTTAGCAAGGATAAAAATATATATATATATATAAAATAAAAAGGTTATTAAATATAAAAAATTATCTTAACATGTATTTAGAGGTTATAGAAGATTCTTATCTTCAGGAAAAACAAGTGAAAAGAAAATCTTAACAAATATTAAAAGTTTCAATTTGATCACAAAAAAACAAATATTAAAAGTGTATTATTATAAATAATATCTGAAAATCGTATTTCCTGAAAACTATTTGACAAAGAACATTTTAAGTAGAGGTTATATTGAGTCCTAAAATCGTATTTTCAGAAAACAAGTGAACTAAATAAAGTATTTTAAGGATATTTAAATTGTATTAAACGTTATCGTATAAATAATATTGAAAATTCTTATTTTCAGGAAAATCTAGTGAAACGAAAATCGTATATTATAAATAATATCTGAAAATTATATTTCCAGAAAACAAGTTAACAAAGAAAATCTTAAGTAGAGGTTATATTGAGTCCGAAAATCTTATTTTCAAAAAACAAGTGAAAAAAATAAAGTATTTTAAGGATATTTAAATTGTATTTTCAGAAAACAAGTGAAGAAGAGAATCTGCCAATGGGGTGTGAGAATTTCACTTGCAGTCAATCCAACTGAACTTGTTTCAAGATTATTATTATGTTTTAAACAAGCGACAATATCTTGAAATTATGGAGGTCACTCCTTCTGTTTCAAGATAATTTTACTTCTTTTGAGAGAATCCTTGAAACAAGCTTGTTTGTATTGGAACAAATGTTATCGTTGAAACAGGCAGTATTGGAACAAAGTGAAATCATATCATCCAACTGGCACATTTCTTCTTATTCTTATTTCTCTTCAATTTGGAGACGCAATACGACTTACTGGTATTATGATGGGGATGTCTTTGCAGTGTGTTTTAAGTACAAATGGAAAAAAAAGATGGATGCCATAATATTTCAAATGTTTTAACTTGAATTTTTTTCCTGAAGTTACTGCCAAAATGGGTCAATCAAATGTGTTCAAAATATGGATTTTATTTGTGAAGACTAACAGAAGACTAATGTATCCTATAAGCTGAAAGAAAGAATATACTATATTATTATTCATATCTGTTCCTCCTTTGTTCTTCAGATGCTGGCTCCCAGCCTGCAGGTGACAACCCCTCTCAGGACGGTGAGATAAACTAGCCCCCCCCCCCCCCCCCCCCCAAATGTAGCCTATACAGTATATTATGATTTTTTTAAATGGAGGTAGTAATACACTATCAATCATTGTTCAAAATGTGTTTGACATAAAGTTGCCATGAATCTGGGCCAGGTCTCAATTGATTATTTATTTTAATGGGACTGCCTGGTTAACTAAAAGGTTACAACTGCAATAGACCCTTCATATTGAGTCTATTAAAGACCATAAATATTTATTTCCATTTTCTGTGCATGCATAGAATTGGTTTATATTCATATTTACATTTATTTATTTTTGTATTTCATACCTTTTCATCTTTACATTTTAATCTCTTATTTTACCTTTGTGCAACAAAGTAATTTCTCCATGGGGTTAATAAAGTTCTTATTATCTCATCTTAAAACGCATCTTATCTCACCTTATCTTGTCTCATGTATCACATCATGTCCTCTGACAGGTGTGTTTGTGGAGCGGGATCAGGCCTCCTCTCTGGTGAGACAGAAGAGAGAACTGAGTCTGACTCAGCTGGAGAGGTACGTTCAGCATCATTCATTTTTATATTTACATTTTTGTATATTTCATACTTTTTGTTTTTATTTTATTATTATTGTTTTCATTTTACTTTGTATCTCT
The DNA here is from genome assembly GCF_963971535.1 of Notolepis coatsorum. NCBI lineage: Eukaryota > Metazoa > Chordata > Actinopteri > Aulopiformes > Paralepididae > Notolepis > Notolepis coatsorum. Next base: position 46,805,250 of record NC_140178.1, read on the forward strand.
TTTATTCCATGACATGCTGTACTGTGATAACAGAGTCGTTTCCCCTCTGGGACAATAAAGTTCTTATTATCTTATCTTATCTTGTCTTAGTGAGAAATTATCCTTACAAAATATTCAAAATGTTTGTTTGCCAAAGACTGTAGACAAATGTACCTGGCTGGCAGAGAGGCAGAATGTACCGGCATTTGGCTGATGGACAATGTTATTTTCCCTGAAACTGAAATCAACAAGACACACTATAATCTTGCAATACAATGTTTTATTTAGGAGATATATGGCACACGCTATACTTCTCCTTCTGCAGCTCATAATAAATAGAAGAATAGGATTAAATTAAATTAAATATAATAGAATAGAATAGAATAGAATAGAATAGAATAGAATAGAATAGAATAGAATAGAATAGAATAGAATAGAATAGAATATCTTTATATCAAGTACATTTTTATGCCCGAAATTTGCCCTCTGCATTTAACCCATCCTACCTAGTTAGGAGCAGTGGGCAGTCTGGCATCCGGAGACCATGAACTCCAGTTGTAAAGCCACAGCCTTGGTCAATGCCAATGACAGGAGTATATGTACCTACTGTACTGTAGTATGCAGTGCTAACCACTGCACCACCGTGTGGATCTCAGATTGAACCTTTTGTCGTGTTAGGAACAGTTATGGAACATTGCAACTATTCCAAGACTGTCATCTATTAGCCTTGGCAACATAATCTGGGATATCACCAGACTAGTAGGATACCCTTTGGTTATGTTGTTGCTTTGTTTAAAACAAGACAACACAGCCTAGCCTATAGGGCTACCAGATGACATAGGGATTTGGACCAAATACCAGTTTGCTATTTAACTGTGTTACATTTAGTCTTTTATATAAAATATATATATATTTTTTTTATCTCCCTATACAAATCAAATTGGGGTCCATATAAATCCATATAAGGATGTGACGCTATTGCAGAGAAGGGCCTCCAGGTTATTCCAACTGAATGTTGTACCTCCAAGAATGCACCTCTGGCAATCCCCCTATATGGAGGGAAAGAAATTCAAAAGTTGGAGATATCACATTAATGACATCATGACTCCCTCTCTCTCTCTCTCTCTCCCTCCAGACTGAGAGAGGTGTGCGAGACTAACGTTTCTTGTGATGAGATGGCGGATGACCATGGAATCCTCGCCGCCTACACAGCCTACTACGGACCAATCCCCTACTAGATCTAACCCCAACAATCATTTTTAAATGATGTCTTTTCATTATCAGTGCTTGCATTTCAGTAGTTCCTTTGACATTAGAGCCTGAAGCATGAGAATATAAGCGCATGAGTGATGATGCAATATGCAAAAGTTCATTGAAGAAGTGAAAAAATAGAAAGGAGGAGACGTGGGCAAAGGGGGAGACGGGAGTTGGAGAGGATGGGGGGGGGGGGGGGGTCATGAGGGGTATTTGTAATGTTGACTTCCCTATAATTTCTGTCATTCTGTAGTTTAGCTTGATGAAATTAAATAAAGACAAATAAACCTGTGTCTTTTGCATTGTCCATGATATATGAACATATGATATATGATCTCAACTCTTTTTCTGTCTGGGACGGGACCCCCACATTGATACACATTAGGACCCCCACATTGATACAGATTAGGACTCCCACGTTGATACACATTAGGAGCCCCATATTGGTACACATTAGGACCACCAAATTGATTAGGCATTAGGCAGCTGGCCCCCATTTGGGGTGACAGTGGTTAAGGAGGTAGAGCTGTCGTCTGGTAATTTGAAGGTTCCCGGTTCGATTCCGGCTCCTCCCGGTAGTGTGTTCTTGACACTTAACCCCTAACTACTCCCGATGAGCAGGTCGGCACCTTGCATGGTCGCCTCCGCCATCAGTGTGTTAATGTTTGAGTGAATGTGAGACATAAATTGTAATGTGCTTTGGATAAAAGCGCCATATAAATACAGTCCATTCCATTTTTACCATTTGATTAGATTTTATCTCAGGGACCCCCGTCTGAGAAGATATTTGTTGTTAGATATAAGTCCAGAACTGTCGATACTGTAGTTGGGGAGATAACATTGAAGAGAGTGAAAATATAGACACTATATTATAGACATAGACACTATTATACTGTATATTATCTCATTGGGCTAACTTCTAGTGAATGAAACAGTGAAATTAAACTTAAAAAAATTGTGTTGGGTCCCCGTGGAATCAAATCAAATCAAATTTATTTGTAATGTGGAATAATATATTGTGAGGAGCCCCTAACTATCATGTAAAGACATCCCTCTCCCTTCTCCTTTGTCCCCTCTCATGGGTCCCCCCTCCCCCTTCACACTATAAAGACCCCCTCCTCACAAGATTCACTCTTCTTCACCTGGATCATTTCAGCTGATTACCTGGGCGGAAGCCTCAGCCATTTTCTCTAACTACCTTGTATATATTTGATCTATCTGGCTAATAAAACTTGTTATTAACCGGACCCAAAGAGTGAGTAAGTCATTTGACTAATTTCCTACTATTGATATATCCTACAGTAAGGCCCGACAACACGTTAATGTCCCCATGGGCCGGACACGTCTTCTTTACAAGTCAAGAAGAAACATCACAATAAATCAAGAACAATACAAAAACACCATGAAGTCCAAAGAATTTTTTTATAAATTAATGCAACACTCCCAGACATACCCCACGCGAAGGTAAGGAAAAACTCACTAAAACCAAGCAATAGGAAAAAAATACACCACAGGCAATGTGGAGGAGAGAAACCTTAGAAGGGCCGTTCAAGGGGGGATCTCCCTTCTGTTACAATCTGTTCCTCTTGTCCACCCAAGGACTCTTGAACAATGTTCCTCTGCTGCCATCCTGTGGCCTGTTGCCATTATTGTCTGTTTTCATGTTCCATCTGTCATGTCTAGCCTCTGCGTTGTTCATTAGTCTGCTCCCTGTCTTAACACTTTGAGTGCCAGCCACGAGAAATCTCGTTATTTCATGCCATGCGTTGAGTGCCAATGACGAGAAGTCTCGTTTTTTAATCGTTATTGCTTTTATTAGCGATATCCATAAATTTTTCATCAATCTAGCCTCATGTTACCATTGGGACTGTCTATGAGCTCGATCAGGGAAAATACGGCCCCCTATCGTCTCCCGGATGGTAATGCATCCATTGGATTGGACTCAATGGAAATGGATGAGAAAAGAAAACTCCGGAATCCACATTTTACTTCTCAGGCATGTAACCCGAGCCAATCCCATTCATTGTAGACACTCAGAACAGCGTGGAATATGTGTTTCGAGTACCCAGCGTTGGATCAATAAACGCGATCGATATTTGGAATGGCGATCAGGAATTGGAATAATCTTTTTGGAGAACATCTGATGTGAGGTAAGGAATCTATTGTACCAGTCTTGGGGTAATCAGAGTTTTTTTCACATATATCTCAACGTGTCCCCTATATGTGTGTGTGTGTGTGCTGACCAGGAAATAGATAATCGATTTTTCAGCCCGCTTCTCTAGCGTGCATAAGTACACTATTGATAATCTAGCGTTTATTTGAAAACGATTCATAAATAGGCCGAAAAATGACAACGTGTTTTGTGTATTCCACTAAAGGGCGTTTATCACAGAATCTTTTTTCTGGACATTTTCAAAAACGACAGTTTTTCAAAATGGTATAAAACGGAAATGTACAGATGAAAAAACTATCCGTTTCATACATGTTGACTGCAAGCAAGTCATTGATAAGTGACGGGCGTATTAGACACATAGCCATAATATAGAAATAGCTCCACGAAAATCATGAAATATCGGAAAATCAGTCTCAAACGGCTGGCATTCAAGCGATAAATCGTGTGCTAATAAAAGTAAAAGTGTGTAATTTCATGTGTTCCTGCTATCTGCATTGTTCCCCTGCCTATTCTAGTTTCCTCCCCAGTTTGTATCTGTTGTTCTATTTCGTTATGGCTTCGCTCAGCACCAGTTGCATAATATCTCGCTTCAGTGGATATGCACTGAATACATTTCAAAATGTACCTTTACATACCAACATCCGTCTGACCACACCCCCATCTGCTGCCTACATAAGCAGGGGTGGGGCCACACACTCATCTCCTTCTCAAATTCTCGCGTCGCTGATATACTCCCCAATCTGCAGTCCTCCTTTGCTGCGGCTGGATGGGTTTGGCCCTCCGAACATGCAGCTGGACTGTGGAAGTCTGTTGTGAGGGACTGGTTGGTTTTCGAGCCTGGGTGAGTAATGTTGCTTGCGAGCGCCAGTTGTCTGTTAGTGCTATGGGGGCTAGCTGACAATTTTTATGAAAGCCGGCCCCAGATTAGGGTCCTCTGTTCGGCCTCTTAGGCGACGGCGGAGGATCTTGGTCTGAAGCCCATTATGGTCAACTAGTGGGCCGCGACCAGGACCTGGTGATCCCAGGATTCTCTGGACAAGCGGATGCTTCTCTGTCCCGTGCAGGCCCCATCTTTCACATAAAAGTGAAAGTACACCCTAACGAGGAAATGTGGGCATGGATGTTCGTTATCGGAAGATCCATGTTCAAGTCGGCTGCAGCCCAGATGGGACTTGTGCCGGCCCCGCCGTATGTCTGGTAAAATCACTGTTGTAAACTGTGTTGACATCTCTTTTTCTCTTCTCTCTTAAAGGATGAGGAGGGTTTCAGACGGCGGCCTGTCTGAAGTGTGGCTTGTTATGTCGTTGTGTACAGTTCAGGTGATAGCTGCTTAGCTTGCGTGCTAGTTGTGGCCTACCTGTTAGCCATCCAGCTGTTAGCTGCGGCGTTAGCCCGTTGTGTCACTAGGCTAGAAAACGTTAGCTTGTTGCTATCAGTCGAGAGCGGCTGTTAGCTTGATGCTACACTGTTGAACATTGCTATGACTATAACATGCCTTAAACACTCTGACTACGACGTCATCTTTGACAGAGGATGTTAGTCGAACCTACACCGGGAGCCCTGCCATTGAGGACTGCGTCAACATGGAGAAACGTAGCGGCTGGGTGGCGCAGCGACGCTACCCTCGTCGCCGACACAGGAGATGCTGTGTTCAATTTCGGTGTCCCGTTTGCCAGATTGCAGTTCTCTTGGCCTGCGCTCAGGGTAGGAAGGTCCCGACCGGACTTTAAACACTTCTTCTTTCCTTCCCTTCTAAATGTTTTGTTATAACGATGTTTTCCAAAACGTGTGTTGCTGCAATACATTGAGGATACGACGCGTGTTGTGTGTGAATTGTCTTGTCACTGGTATAGCTTCTCTCTCCATAGAAATTGGGTTGTTGTTTACATGTGTAAAAATGATCTGGTTAGTTGTGATGAGAACATGTGTGTTCATGTAACGTTTGTGACGTGGGTGAACTCACAACTAAGGGGGTTAATTAACCTATAAAGCTATGCTTAGTGACATGTGATTGAGGAATGAATTCTTTTCTCAGCCTGTAATGACAATGAACAGTGTGTTCACATATTAACAGGGTTACCTGTTCAAACTTGGTCGTATCAAGGGTAAGGAAGGAGGGGTGATCCCCCCGGTTTCCCTGGGGCTTCCCCACCCTCCTCTCAGACATGTTGTTTACAATATATTGTGTCACTGTGTTTGTGGGGATACGATGTAACCCTCAGCTTAATTGCTGGGGTTGTGCTTTCCACTTGAGAAACTATATTTTCCTAAAGAAAAGATTGTTTGGTCACTTATCATGTGTGCTTAGCAAGGCCTGTGGCCAATACATAATCGAGGATTCTGTATTCTCTCGTTATGAAAAACGGCGTTCCTCTGTAGCAAGAGTGTACTTTTGCCATTTTTTGTTGTGATGAAGGGTTGTGTGTGTCTTGTGATCTACAACTGGGTTAGGTTTGGCCACAGAAGCACATGTGTAAGTCTGGTACCGGGGCTCTTTAAGGGGGCCCTCTCTATTCTGTGTTTTTTCCTTAGTAAAAATCAGATAGCAGGTTAGCACATGAGCTATGTGAAGCTATTAGATACTTCATGTAGCAGACTATGACTGTGTCATGCTCTATTTGTCATTACATCGTATCATGGGTGTGGGGTCGTAAAGGGGTGAACTGGTAATCCTTTCCTCCCCTTTTCTGATTGGTCAGGGGTTAAAACCTCCTGTCCTTCAAGGTTCCTGTCACGTTGCTGTTCGGCACGTTACAGGGTAAGAGGGGGGGGGGAGTTTCCTGGTCCCACGCCCTGGAAGGTTGGGCATGTGCACCGCAGAAATTCCCCCGCCATAGAGTACGTCACTGAGCGCGTCTCTGTTGGTAAGACTTCCGTGAGTTGTTCAGGTCCATGTTATGGATCTGTTTCAGGGAGTTGTCAGAGCTCCTCCTCACGAAGCTCCTACTCGGGCCTTCTGTGAGTTCGGACTCTCCTTCCCTGTGAGGGAGCCTCCTCCTCAGATTGTCAAGGTGAGTAGAACTTCAAAAAGGAGTTCTGCTCTATTGTGTGTGTATTCGATTCAATTCGATTATTGAGTGTGTATTGGTTCAGTGCCTCCTCCTCGGAGAGCCCTAACCCAAATATTACATAGCTCAATGTTGCAATATATTCTTTTCAATCTATACAGCTCGCGTGGGAAGTCTCTCTGGGGATTTCCGTCTCCTCCCTATGGCGAGGGTGGTGGGATGTAAAAATGTACAAAAAAATTACCCTCAGCTGCGTCACATGGGGTTCATGTCAGTCTGTGTTTCTTTCTTTTTTAAATAAAAAGAGGAAGGAACATGAAGCACGACGGCTCTGTGTCGTTCTCCCAGGCGACTTGGAGGAACAATGTTTGGTGTCTTGCTAGACTATCCATTGATGTGTTTGGGTCTCGACGCATACATAGTGCTGGCTCGGTGTGTTTCTGTTAAGGAATCACGCAGGGGCTAAGTGCGCCTTGGTTGCTTGTTATTAAAACAGCGTTTTTATAGGGCAACTGGGATGGAGTTTTGTCTCTTCCGAGGGCCAGTTTACTAGGTTGTCTCGATGAATTCTCGTTCATATCTGGGGGATGTTAACGGAATAGATCAGAATATAGGTAGAGGGGTCTCACGCCCTTGGGGTGGGCCACTGAGTACGGTCCAAATGGGACCGTCTGGGTGGCGCCCTCTTTTCATGTTTTAGATCGACACGCATACCTACCCCCTCTTCTGGAGTGGGCATGTCGGCGTGGTTAGGACACGTGACTGGTCTGGTCATGCTGGTCCAGGTCAGTTGAACCCGTTGTCCGCCGGGGATGCAGATCTGCTGTTCTGGTACCCTGAGGGACTTGTGCTTTTTTCGGGGGGAAAATGCCAGGTCGGCCCGGGTGTCACAGGGTTAGGCGTTATGGAGATCCTTTGTTGGGTACACGTTGTACCTGGCACTATCCTAAGGGACTGGTTCTCATTATTTCGCTCCTCTCTCACGCATGGCGAAGAGGGGGCTGTTGGGGTGGTCTTCTGGACCTCCTCTGGTAACCCTGTGTGCTTCCCGAGCCGCCGGGCCCGGTCCAAAGTAAAGTTTCGTTGATACCGTAGGCCTGGGATAACCCTTTTTTGAAAACTGAAACACTTGTACTGCGGTATAGCCGGTGTATATACCCGCAGGTGTGTTTGAGTTTTTTCTTGAGGGGTTATAGGAACAACCACCGTCTGTACCGAGAGGGTAGTTGATTCCCTGGTATGTTGGAGCAGAGTCAACTCCCGGGTTACCCGGTTGAGTGTGCCCCTGCACGTTCATGACGTCTGCCAATCATGTCAGCCTTCTCTGCCTCGACCCCTCTGGGTGGGTTTTTTTTAATGGAGGCTTTGTCATGGTGATCAACAACGCCAGCATACGCCCCTTCCGCCGGGGGGGCTGTTTTCAGCTGACTCCTTTGGCGCCTGTCTCGTCCGCAGTGCTCCAGGCTCAGGTTACAGCCTGCTGCCTGGTTTCCCCGGTGCGCTGCCTGCTTCCGTTGGTTAACCTTTTTGAGTGCTTACGGCCATGCTGACTGCCTGTGTTTCAGAGTCAGTGTGCCAAGCGGTGTGCTATTGGGGGGAGAGGGCCCGCTCTTGGAGGGGCCTTATCCGAATACGCTGGCGATGTGGGGGGCGGTGTCACTAAGTGACCGCCTGGTGGGGTCTTGATGCCTGGCGTCATTGACCTCTCCGGGCCCCCTTTTTCCAGGGGATCCAGTCCCTTCGGTGGGTCTGGGTCTTCCTTCGCGCTCCGCTGCTACAGCCTTGCCACAGGGTTGGGTTGCTCTTGACCCCATGATTTTGGGGGCAGTAACGAGGTTTGTTCCTTCCGTTCGTTCCCGGGTGGCATGCGGGTTGTGCGTGTGTGTAGTCGTGGGGTCAAGCCACGGTCTGCTCACCCTGTGCGTTGAGTTGCTTGAGTTCCTCTTCGCACGGTCGGATCCGTCTCCCTCCCGTAAGCCTCCAATAGGGGGGGTATCCTCCATTAGGGAGGGTCGGGGGGCTCGGTCCTCCCCGGTCTGATGGTTGTGGGGGGCCTCAGCGGGGTACATTTGTCGAGCTATGGCTCCCGCTCAGCTCCTGTTATGCAACTGGTGCTGAGCGAAGCCATAACGAAATAGAACGTAAGGTTATGTATATAACCAAGTTCTATGAGTTATGGTGCGCTCAGCACCAGGACGCCGCTGCGGCCCTTGATCTTTCATTGTGGTGAAATTTGTTGGGAAGGAGATGAGTGTGTGGCCCCACCCCTGCTTATGTAGGCAGCAGATGGGGGTGTGGTCAGACGGATGTTGGTATGTAAAGGTACATTTTGAAATGTATTCAGTGCATATCCACTGAAGCGAGATATTATGCAACTGGTGCTGAGCGCACCATAACTCATAGAACTTGGTTATATACATAACCTTACGTTATTTAGTCATGTCATGTTTTAGTCTGTATCTGCCTGTAACTGTCTCTGCCTGTAAGCCCCCAGCTGTCGCCCCTTGTAATCAGCGTCTGTATATATTCCTGCCTGTCCTGTGTCTTCCCCATGGCGTCATTGTTGCTCGTAGCCTGAATCCTGTTCCGTGTTTTCCAGTATCCTGCTCCGTTTGCTCTGTACCCCGTCTTCCGTGTTTCCCTGTGTACCTTGCCTGCATCAAGCTCCCTGTCTGTCGTGTACACGGTTGCTATTCCTGCCGTTCACGGAATTCCCCTTTGTTTCCAGTGATAGTACGTTTATTCTAGCATTCCCTGTTTTTGTCGCTCTCCTTTCTTTTCGTGTCCCAGTCCGTTTTATAGTCGGGTTTAATTTGTAGTCTGTTTTGTTCCTCCGTGCCTTGTAATGTTACTCTGTTTACTTCAAGTAAAAGCCCTTTTCACTGCCACCATCGCTTCCTGCCTCGTTCTTCTGTCCAGCGTTTGAGCCCTACTCACCGCTCCCCACCACAACACTGTAACACCTTCTTAGATGTCGGTGATAGTAGTGTTGCAATAAAACAGGCGAAACAGTTGGTAAGCATACACACATGTGTAATGAAACACAGATAAATGCATGCAATAGCAACTGAACATTTTGAAAGATTGAAAATAGAGCTGATGGCGGATCTATTTGAGGCATGGGGGCGGCGCAGAGAGGGTCGCATCCTCCTGGAACCTTCTCAAGGACCCCTGGGGGTCCCCGTACCCCTCATTGAAAACCACTGGCCTAGCCCACATATCGGGCAAGGGGCGACAGTGGCTCAGGAGGTAGAGCGGTCTTCTGGTAATCTGAAGAGAATCTGAAGGTTCCTGGTTTGATTCCGGCTCCTCTCGGCAGTACGTCAAAGTGTCCTTGAGCAAGACACTTAACTGCTCCCGATGAGCAGGTTGGCACCTTGCATGGTTGCCTCCGCCGTTGTTGTGTGAAAGTATTAAGTTAATGATTAGCATGTACAAAAAAACACACAAATCAAATTCCAAGTTGGCCGAAAAGGTTAGGGCTGAAGCTACAAGCTTGTAAATGCCCTAACCCAGTGTATCATCTTAAATGTATCATTGATCTTCGTTATCAACCAAAATAACTAAAAATAATAATAATTAACAACAATCAGCAATCAAACATTTTAATAATTGATCTAATAAATTGTATTCTAAACACATGGTTAACCATCCACGGCATACTTCTCAAGAATAAGTTGTTTGTACTTCCTTTTGAAATTAATAGTATTTTTACTTTCTTTTAACTCCTCTGGTAGATTCCACAACAAGTTTATGCTTTTTATAGTGGTGTGTCCAGTCGGCTGTTTTAAGTTAAGTCTCCCTCTTAAGTTATATCCCTCTTCTCTATCTATGAAAATATTTTGGATGTTGCCTGCAGTAAATTATGTCTTTCTTTATACACCATTTGTGCACTTTTAAATTCCACTAAATGCCCAAATCTGTGATTAAAAAAATAGTCCATTGGTGTGTTCATATTTTCCTACGTTATTCACAGGGCTTGACGTTGACACCTGCCCACCTGCCCAGGGCTAGTGAAAATGCTGAGTGGCTAGTGACTTTGGAAAACCACTAGCCACAGTGGCTAGTGAGCCAAAAAGTTAACGTCAAGCCCTGCATAGGTGTGTCAATGATAATGTTCACGGCGTTTGGAGCAATAATATAATTGCTAGGTTCAACACAGCCATGGCATAGGTGTGTCAATGATAATGTTCATGGCGTTTGGAGCAACAATGTAATTGCTAGGTTCAACACAACTCTTCCACATCTACACCCTCCATCTTGTCCCAGTCAGCCGTTGCCCCAACTGGAGCTCCTTTTGCGGCTGAGTCACTGGTCGCAGGCAGTAGTAAACAATGGAGTCAACAGTCAGAAGCACAGTTGTACAGTTGGCGTGTAGCAGTATGATTACAATGATACTGTCCCCAACAGGGGTTAGTGAAGAAGAAATTACCTATATTTATAACTTTTTGGGTGGGGGCGCGAGTGCAGGGATTTTTGGCTAGTGAAAATGCTGAGTGGCTAGTGACTTTGGAAAACCACTAGCCACAGTGGCTAGTGAGCCAAAAAGTTTACGTCAAGCCCTGGTTATTCACTATTCTGATTGCTCTTTTTTGCATGGTAATTATTGCATGTAGGGTGCTCTTGTAGGTATTACCCCAAACCTCCACACAGTAATTTAGATATGGCAGAATGAGCGTGCAGTACAGTGTACAGTGATTCATGGTTCAAAATGTGCCTAGTTCTTCCCAGTATTCCAACACTCCTTGCTAACTTGGACCTGACATGGTGGACATGGGGTTTCCAGCAAAAATTGTGGTCGATTATGACTCCAAAGAATGTGTTCTCTTTTTTTTATCCACTTTTTCTCCTTATTTTCTATTTTTCTCCCATCCCAATTTCGCTGTTTCCAATTCTCCCCTCCCCTGTCTTGAACGTTGCTCGTATATGCCCCCCACAGGTCGGTCGTAGGGAGGATAGAAGCCTTGCATCACGTGTCCCCTCCGGTACACGAGGAGGCAGCCTGTCACATCTTTTCACCTGACAGCGCGGACTCTCATTGGCGAGGCTCACACTACCCCCGCTATTTCCTGTCTCTGCTGTGCAGGCGTCCCCCAGATCGACTTCCATCCGCTGACTCTGCCAATTGAGTCAGTATGACGGCCGGCCCAAGCTGGAGGCAACGCCGACAGCCGGAGTCGAACCCAGTGTCTCTTGCGTTTTCTGATGAGCGCAATGTCCGCTGCGCCACCCAGCCACTAGTGCATCATCTTTAAATTTAGCGTTGATGTCATTGATGTGGTTTGGTCAGATAATAACCTGTATAGCAGCTCTTACAGTGGTTCTCAAAGTGGGGTCCGGTGGATTTTGAAGGGGTTCCAGAGTTCCCACAGACAAGGCTAATTCCCTAGTGTGTAATTCACAGGAAGTTAATAATAGAGTGTATAATTATTTTGATTGATTGATTGATTGATTGATTGATTGATTGATTGATTGATTGATTGATTGATTGATTGATTGATTGATTGAAAACTTTATTAACAGATTGCAGAATGGGTACAATACAGTACAGCTCAATACACACAATTGTTAAGGGGATGCAGACCAGAGAAAGACTTTCGTCTTGTTTACATGGGGAACACTGTACAACTGTACAAGCAAAACTGTACATTGGAATATTGACAAAACCATACTTGGTAATTTACTGTAAATTGGAGGGGGTTGGGTTAGGACATTTACATGGGCCAATTTCGAATTGCAGTCTCCCGTATGTGTTCTTTGAGAGTGGTTTTGAAAGTGGGTAGTGATTCACATTCCTTTACAGCTTTGGGTAGGGCGTTCCACATTGATGTGGCATAATTGCTAAACGTGTTTAGTCCCTTGTTTGAGCCGAATCTGGGTTTAACATGATTTGTGGAGCTCCCTCTGGTGTTGTGATCGTGGTATTCACTGACCTTTGGGAAGTATTTTGACATGTACATGGGTACCTTGATCATTTCAGTTCAGTTCAGTTCAGAGTTTTTATTTGCCACATGGAATAATACAATCATAGTTTCTTCATTAAAAAATCATAAATAGCCATTCCATGGACAAAAGGAGCAGGAAGAAGAATAAATCTTATAATTACCTGCCCCTTATTCCTAAACTAACATGTATTTTCTTAATGGTCGGCGTATAACCTTATTTACACAAATAATCATTTATACCATTATAAAAGAAACACAATCCACAGTTAAACAAGAAAAATTTAAATAATAATAATAATGATAAAGAATAAAAAAGAAAAGAAAGAGAAGAGAAAAAAATAAAAAAAATCTCACTATTCAGATCACATTTTGATTTTCATACTGACTAAATATTTTTTTTTTATAAATTTTTTTGAATTGATAAACACTGTTACATCCCTGACAATTTTGGGAAATTAGCTTATTTAACATCTTCCCTGGAGTTAGACAAGAAGATACTGTATATATCGTTTTCATCCCTCTGCATGCATTGGGCTTAGGGAACGCCTGGACCTAGCTTAGCTTCATCACTGGAAGTGGGGCAGACATCTAGCCTAGTTCACTACAGTCAGGAAATATACTCCAAATACAATCAAAATACAACTCCCAAACGTTCCTGTAAACATGTTGTGACCTGTGTATTTACCACGTCTCCCGAGTCTCCCAGTCACACAAGTCACACGAGTCTCCCAGTCACACAAGTCTCCCAGTCACACAAGTCACACAAGTCTCCCAGTCACACAAGTCTCCCAGTCACACAAGTCTCCCAGTCACACAAGTCTCCAAGTCACACAAGTCACACGAGTCTCCCAGTCACACAAGTCTCCCAGTCACACAAGTCTCCAAGTCACACAAGTCTCCCAGTAACACAAGTCTCCCAGTCACACAAGTCACATGAGTCTCCCAGTCACACAAGTCTCCAAGTCACACAAGTCTCCCAGTCACACAAGTCTCCAAGTCACACAAGTCTCCCAGTCACACAAGTCTCCAAGTCGCACAAGTCACACAAGTCTCCCAGTCACACAAGTCTCCAAGTCACACGAGTCTCCCAGTCACACGTGTCTCCATCACACAAGTCACACAAGTCTCCAAGTCACACAAGTCTCCCAGTCACACAAGTCTCCCAGTCACACAAGTCTCCAAGTCACACAAGTCACACGAGTCTCCCAGTCACACAAGTCTCCAGGTCACACAAGTCACACGAGTCTCCCAGTCACACAAGTCTCCCAGTCACACATGTCTCCAAGTCACACAAGTCACACGAGTCTCCCAGTCACACAAGTCTCCCAGTCACACAAGTCTCCCAGTCACACAAGTCTCCAAGCCGAGGAATGTATTCTCCTGTTTTGGAAAAATTACTCTTTGCCCACTTTTGAGATGTTTCAAGATCAGATATCCCAGCTTCTTCCACTGGAGGGATTGACCTTGGAGGAACATGGCCGGGGGCGGATGTTCCGGGACCTTTGGTCTCCACTGTTTTCTCGATTGAGCGGGGGGCTGTTGATTGATATGGCTAGTGACGGTATGTGAATATGTCCGCATGCTGTCACTGGCCGTGTCGATTGGTGGTTTCGCTGTTTGGTTGGGGGAGGGGTGGGGGCCGGGGGTCTTGGGGTGTCTGTCCCCAGTTGTGTTTTTCGGAGGTGGGTTTCCCTAATGGAAGAAGTTGTACAACAGACATGTAAGAGGTGTGCTGTTCATTTGTTGACGATGTTGTTGTTGTCATTGTTGTTATTATTTATTGTTGTTTATTTAAATTTTATTATTGTCCTGTCTTTATTTCGTTTTGTTGGCCGTGGGTGGGGGAAGGGACCAGAGGGTGAGAGAATTGCCGTGTGCTGTGGGGCATGTATCTGCTGTACACCTGTTTCTCAAATAAAAAGAAGTAAAATTTATTTTTTTATCCTAAGTACGTTTGTGGCCGATTTGGAGGGGTCCTGCATAAAAATCCGAGAAGAGTTAGGGGCCTGTAGCTACCACAGTCGTTTGGGTCCTTGTCCTTCTTAACACATTGGGTGCCAACGATGAGAAATCTCGTTGTTGTCCGCCATGCGTTGTGTGCCAATAACGAGAAATCTCGTTATTTCATTTAATCATTTCTTTTATTAGCGATATCCATTCATTTTCCATTCAACTATGATATTGGGAACCTGAAGCTGCTGGCAGTCAAGCTGGCCTTGGAGGAATAGAGGCACTGGCTGGAGGGTTCCGAGATCCCCTTCCTGGTCTGGACGGACCATAAGAACCTCGCCTACATCCAGACGGCCAAGCGCCTGAACTCCCGCCAGGCCCGCTGGGCGCTGTTCTTCGGCCGGTTCAATTTCACCTTGACCTACAGGCCAGGTTCCAAGAACGTTAAGCCAGACACCCTCTCCCGGCAGTTTGTCCCCGAAGGGGGCCCCTCTCACCCTGACACCATCCTCCCCTCCTCCTGCTTGGTGGCCTCCGCCACCTGGGAGATCCAGTCTGTCATCCGGGAGGCCCAGCGCGCCCAGCCTGATCCAGGTAACGGCCCACCTAACCGGCTTTTCTGCTCCCAGGTGCTCCAGTGGATCCACGCCTCCCGGTTCGCCTGTCATCCTGGGGTCGACCGTACCCTGTCCCTGCTGAAGCGCCACTTCTGGTGGGTCTCCATGAGGGAAGACACCCACGCCTTCGTCCTTGCCTGCCCCGTCTGTGCTTGTGGGAAGGCCTCCCACCGACCGCCTGCCGGGCTCCTCCGTCCTCTGCCTGTTCCTGCCCGGCCCTGGTCACACGTCGCACTGGACTTCGTCACCGGCCTGCCTCCCTCACACGGTAACACAGTCATTCTTACCATTGTCGATCGGTTCTCAAAGGCCGTTCACTTTGTCGCTCTCCCCAAACTTCCCTCTGCTTCAGAGACTGCGGATCTGATGGTGCTTCATGTCTTCCGCCTCCACGGGATCCCGGTGAACATCGTCTCCGACAGAGGGCCTCAGTTCATCTCCCACGTCTGGAAGGCCTTCTGCCGAGCCCTGGGGGCCACGTCAGCCTCTCCTCCGGATACCACCCGCAAACCAATGGCCAGTCGGGCTTGCCAACCAGGACCTGGGGTCCGCCCTCCGCTGCGTCACGACCCGGGACCCCTCTGGCTGGAGTGCCTTCCTGCCATGGATCGAGTACGCCCACAACTCCTTGTCCTCCGCTGCCACAGGTCAGTCTCCCTTCGAATCTTCTCTGGGCTACCAGCATCTGCTGTTCCCTGCTCAAGAGGAGGAGATTTCAGTCCCCTCGGTGCAGGCGCACCTTCGCCGCTGCAGGAGGATATGGGAGGACACCAGGGCCGCGCTGCTCCGCTCCGCTGACCGGAATCGCCGCTTTGCCGACCGCCACCGGCCCCCGGCCCCCGACTATCAACCAGGTCAGATGGTTTGGCTCTCGTCTCGAGACCTTCCTTTAAAATCAGTTTCCCGGAAACTCACCCCCCGTTTTGTTGGCCCTTACGAAATTCTGTCTGTCATTAACCCCTCAGTCGTCAGACTCAAGCTCCCTCCCATATGCGCATTCACCCCTCATTCTATGTCTCCCAGCTGAAGCCGGTGGTCTCCAGTCCTCTGTCTCCCCCAGCTCCGGAACCTCCCCCTCCGCTGGTCATAGACGACCATCCTGCCTACATCGTCTGGCAGTTGCTGCATGTGCGCGGTCGCGGCTTCCAGTATCTGGTGGACTGGGAGGGCTACAGCCCGGAGGAGCGCAGCTGGGCCTCCCGCCAGATGATCCTATGTCCTGACCTCATCCGGGATTTCCATCGGGCTAACCCTGACAAGCCTGGAGGGTCGCCAGGAGGCGCCCGTAGAGGGGGGGGTCCTGTCATAATCAAGGCCCGGGCCTTCCTCTGCCCCCATCCTGCCACGCCCATATATGGGCAGCTTCCTGCGCAGCATTCCCACGCTGCCAGACGGGCATCAATCAGCGCGGCTGTGAGGGATTCCCTCATCAGCAGCCCCTATATCACCCCACATATCCTGTCGTCCTTCGTCTGAGTGTTATCTAGTCATCCTAGGTACGAGGACGTATCCTACCTTGCTGCTCTTCTAAATACTGCCGACCCTTCTCTAATCTTTGTTCTCCCTGTGCCCAGGAAACCTGCTGCCTGCCTTCGCTGTCTATCGAGACGCCGCCCGCCCGGACGTTCCCGAGGAGAACGACGAGCACTCCTATACCACACTCTGCACATTTCTCTGTTGTACTATTGACACCTGGTAGCTTTGGAATAAATATCCTAAACTGCTCCATTCTCTCTCTCCCTGTGTGTTCTGCTATTGGGCTCAGCCACCGCTGCCGTAACACAAACGTCGGCCACAATTAGATGGGAAGCCTTCAAGGCATATATTAGAGGTAAAATTATAAGCTACACAAATAGAATGACAAGAGAAAGAATGAAAGAAATTAGAGATCTGGAATCCAAAATCGAAATGTTTGAGAACGAAAGGTTTCAGAAAGGACAGAACGAACATGTAATTTCAAAACAATTATTAATACTTAGAACTCAATACAACGAGATAACATACAATAAAGCTGCTGCAAATTTGATGAGGCTAAAACAGAATTATTACGACCAAGGAGAAAAGCCTGGTAGACTCCTTGCATGGCGCATCAAACAACAACAGACTGAGAGAACAATCACTAACATAGAGGATGGAAATGAAAATAATATAATCGATCCATTAGAGATTAATACAGCATTTAAAAACTTTTATGAAAAATTATATAGTTCAGAATATAACTAGTGTAAAATATAATTAGTGAAGATACCCAAACTGAATTTCTTGATAAACTTAACATCCCCAAAATATCTGAAGAAAGAAAGAAAACCCTGGATGAACAATTAAACATCGAGATATCATAGGTGCATTAAAATCCAGAAAAACAGCGGGACCAGACAGCCTCTCAATTGACTTATATAAACATTTTAAAGATAAATTAGTGACCCCCCTTTTTTAAATGTATCTAGAATCCTTTGTTAATGGCTATTTACCCGCTTCAACGAAAGAGGCCCTGATTATTCTGCTTCCAAAACCAGGCAAAACCAATACTAAATGCGAGAACCTCCCTCCTATAAGTTTGATAAACAACGACACCAAAATTCTTAGTAAAATCCTGGCCAAAAGCCTAGAGGACGTGCTCCCAGAGATAGTGGGAGACGATCAAAATGGATTCATAAAAGGGAGACAGGGGTTTCACAACATCAGACGGGTCTTCAATATCCTCTACAACCAAAAAGGAGAAAGGGATACGGGTCTTCTCTCGCTCAATGCGGAGAAGGCCTTCGATAGGGTTGAATGGGCCTATCTTTTTGACGTTATTGATCGATTTGGATTTGGAAATTACTTTTGTAACTGGATCAAATTACTACATCTAAACTCTGTAGCTGAGGTACTAACAAATGAAGTGACATCTAAACCCTTTAATATCACCAGGGGTTGCCCTCAAGGTTCGCCTTTATCACCGCTTCTGTTTATTTTAGCTATCGAACCGCTAGCAATAGCAATCAGGGCTAACAGGCAGTTACATGGGATTGAAATTGGTAATAATGATCACAGAATAGCCCTTTTTGCGGACAATGTCATTTTGTTCCTAAAAAATCTAGACACATCTATACCCGCACTGCTTGATATAATTGATCAGTTCGGTAGTATCTCCGGATATAAACTGAATGCCTCAAAATCATCACTTATGCTGCTTAATGATAACGAGAGACAATCCGCTGACCAACAAGCATTTCCTTTCAAGCTCTCGAACAGTTTCACCTATCTGGGCATCAAAATAATACCACAAATAGAAAATACAGCATCAATAAATTATGAACCTATGATAGACTCAGTATTCAAATCCATAGAGAGATGGATGTTCTTGCCCATCTCTGTGATAGGGAGGATAAACATATTAAAGATGCCATATTACCAAAGTTCTTATACCTATTTCAAAACATCCCTTTGGCACCACCGGTAGGAATGTTCGGAAAGATTGCATCTCTCATCTCAAAATGTATATGGCTTAAGAAATACCCCGGGGAAGAGCGGAGGCACGCCTTTGAAGATGTCATTTTTTGTTTTCACTTATTTTGATCTATGTATGAGTTATCTTACTGGAGGTACCATTGAATGTATGTATTATTTCTATATGATAACAGTAAAAGTGGACTTAAAGATGCTAAGAGAGAGAAAAGGGGAGGGGGGAGGGGATATGTGGGTATACTTGTGTACACTTGTGGAGAAAAGGAACTAAAAATAATTGACTGCAATGAAAACCTGACTTGTGTACTGTAGAACCGTGACCCCAATACCGAGGTACGTACCGAACCGTGACTTCTGTGTACCACTTACACCCCTAATACTGTATGTCATGTATGTCATAAATGTCATGATATATATATCTGTATATCTGTATGTTGTGTATGTCATAAATGTCATTATGAATTGAAAATGGGGGACCCTGATGTAAACAAGACGAAAGTCATTCTCTGGTCTGCATCCCCTTAACAATTGTGTGTATTGAGCTGTACTGTATTGTACCCATTCTGCAATCTGTTAATACAGTTTTCAATCAATCAATCAATGGCTTCAGGTCCAGCAATGTTGAGGAGTATATAAGCCTTTGTCCTTGCAGGAGGTGTTGTGACTTAATATGACACTTTTGGCTCTGGGTCCGTTCAGAGGAGAAGAAAAGACTGGATACAAGTGGTTGTGGAGCAATGGTCCAAAAAGGGATAGTTCGTTTTATTGGCAAACAGCAGCAAGGCAATTTTCCAAAGCAGTACGTACAGGCTATCAAAGTCTCCCTGACACACACAGTTCGGTTTCCTGTCGAGTGTGTTCTAATGTCAAGACAGTTCGGTATATAAACATTTTCTCAACCCCCGTATCTACTAGAGTCGACTGGTCCATATAGCATAATTACAATACATTTCTTTGATAACAAAGGCTGACTTTCGTCCTAGACATTTACATGGTAATTCACTCATTCTGTCTGTGTGGAGGGTGATCCTGTCCCACCAGTCTATGAGTACTCAATCAGTTTAGTTTCGTGTGTGTGTGTGTCTGTGCCCAATTCATTGCATTGGCTCTGATGAAGGGAAGCTGACCAGTTTAGCCTGTTCAGAGGTTTGATCTTACTTATAGAAATGAATATGTGCCATAATTACTGGTATTATTTGTCTAATAGCCTTCAAAAATATATGTGTGTGTGTGCGTGTGTGAGTGAGTGTTTGTTTGTGTGTGTGTAAGGTATTGTGTGTGTGTTAGTGTGTGTGTGTGTGTGTGTGTGTGTGTGTGTGTGTGTGTGTGTGTGTGTGTGTGTGTGTGTGTGTGTGTGTGTGTGTGTGTGTGTGTGTGTGTGTGTGTGTGTGTGTGTGTGTGTGTGTGTGTGTGTGTGTGTGCGCGCGTGCATGTGTGTGTGTTAATCAGGTTACACCAAAACCCAAACTGATCCCAGTTACAAGGGCCTCTAGTCTTCAGCCCCTCAGACGTCTCAAATACACATAATCAATATTATTTATCTAGCTAGTTTTAACTTAATCTTAAATTTATTGGCCATATGAATTAAATGTTACATCACAGGTTTTTCTGAGTGAGCTGCAGCAATACAAATGTCCTAGTTCAAGTTTTAAGTTTCTTTATTAGTTATCATACAGAAATACAGAATACTTTTGCATGAAATGCTTCTTTCTGTTTTGCTCCTGAGAGTGTGCTAGATAAAATAACAAGATAGTGTAAAATAGTATAATAAGTATAAAATAGAAAGTCAAGTACGTAAACCAGTGTAAACAAAACAAAAATGTTCAATATACATATATACAGTATATGTACAGTCTATACTTCTGTACAGTCTATACAGTCAGCTACTATACAGTACAGTGTAGAATGGTGAGGTATAGCTTAGCTTGTGGTGCCACCTTGTGGTGGTGAGGTGCAATGAGGTGCATGGGATTGATGCCAATAAATATAAAGTGTGTGTTAGTGTCTAAAGTGGGTAAAGTGCACAGTGCTACAGTGTGTTGTTTATTTAAAGTGAGTGTGTGCATGTGGATGTGTGTGTTTGATTGATTGATTGATTGAAAACTTTATTAACAGATTGCAGAATGGGTACAATACAGTACAGCTCAATACACACAATTGTTAAGGGGATGCAGACCAGAGAAAGACTTTCGTCTTGTTTACATCAGGGTCCCCCATTTTCAATTCATCAGGACATATATGACATACATGACATACAGATAGTCAGTACTGCTACATCTATACATTTATGACATACCAGATTTGCAAATAGAGTACTGTTTGTGATACAGAAGGAGTCAGGAAAAGGGAGTATATACATTTGACGTAGAAACTGTACATTGGAGGAGGTTGGGTGGGGGGGGGTTGGGTACACTGGGATATTGACAACCATACTGGGTAATCTACATTGGAGGTGGTTGGGGGGGGGGCACACTGTATATACAAGCAAAACTGTACATTGAGGGGGGGGGGGGGGGGACACTGTACAAACAAACAAAATTGTACATTGGACTATTGACAAAACCATACTAGGTAAATGACTGTACATTGGATGGGGTTGGGTTAGGATATTTACAGGGGCCAGTGTTGAATTGCAGTCTCCCGTAGGTGTCCCTTGAGAGAGGTTTTGAAAGTGGGTAGTGATCCACATTCCTTTACAGCTTTGGGTAGGGCGTTCCACATTGATGTGGCATAATTGCGAAACGTGTTTAGTCCCTTATTTGAGCCGAATCTGGGTTTAATATGATTTGTGGAGCTCCCTCTGGTGTTGTGATCGTGGTATTCACTGACCTTTGGGAAGTATTTTGACATGTACATGGGTACCTTGGTCGTGTAGTGTATCTTGTAGACCAGGCCCATTGCAAGTTGCTGTACTCTGTCGTCTACTCTAAGCCATCCTAGGTTGTCAAAGTGGGCAGGGGTGAGGTGGGTTCTAGGAGTAAGGTCAAGCAGTAGTCTGACCAGTTTGTTTTGAGATGTTTGTAATTTTGTTTTTAGCGCCTTTGAGGTGCTTTGGTACCATGAGGTGCAAGCATAGTCGTAGTACCCCTGAATGAGTGCTCCTGCCAGAGTCTTCAGGGTATTCTTGTTTACCAGAGAGGAGATCCGGTACAAGAATCGAGTTCGTTGGTTGACTTTTTTTATTACATTGGATGCCATTTTGTCACAGGAGAGATTAGCCTCTAGGATGGAACCCAGGTAGGTAATTTCATCTTTTCTTGTGACAATATTGTCACCCACTGTAACTGAGAAGCCGTCGGTCTTGCTGAGTTTGTTATTTGAACCGAAGAGAATGGACTCTGTTTTGCCCATGTGTAATGATAGTTTGTTATCAGCGAGCCATATGCAGATTCTGCCTAGTTCCGAGCTGAGGGTTTTTTCAACCTGTAACTTGTTCTTGTCAGAGACCAGCAGGGCTGAGTCGTCCGCAAACAGGAACAAGTTGCAGTCACAAGCTGACGACATGTCATTTGCATAAATTAGGAACAGTAGCGGTCCTAGTATGCTTCCTTGTGGAACACCACAGCTCACTGTGAGGGGGGGGGATAGGGTGCCGTTTACCTCCACCATCTGTTCCCTCCCCTCAAGGTAGGATTGCATCCAGTTCACTGATAGACTATCAAAACCAATTGCTTTTAGCTTGTCAATCAGAATGGAGTGATTGACCGTGTCAAAGGCCTTTTGTAGGTCCAGCATGACCATGCCGCAGTATTTGCCTGCATCCACCTCTTGTTTGATGTGGTCATTCAAATAGAGAAGGCATGTGTCAGTGGAGTGGGATGTTCTGAAGCCAGATTGGAATTCGTAGATTAGATTTTTTTCCGCTAGGTACTTTTCGACCTGTTCGTAGACTATTTTTTCCATGACTTTCGAGATGGAGGTGAGAATAGAAACAGGGCGGTAGTTGCCTGGGTCTAATTTGCTGCCCTTTTTGTGCAGAGGGGTCACCCTCGCAATTTTGAAGTCCTTGGGGACGTGTCCCTGTTTTATGGAGAGGTTTATTATGTGTGTGATGATTGGGGTGATGGCGGCTGCTGAGTCTCTGAGGAATTTGGAAGGGATGTTGTCGTGGCCAGTGGCCTTGTTAGGTTGGAGGGCGCTCAGTTTATTGAGTACCTCATCTGTTGTTACCATTTCCAGCTTGAAGTCGTCCTTGCGGACCCCTAGGTTTTTGTAGTAAGCTACTATGTGTTCTACCCCATAAAGCCCTGAGTGGGAGGGTAGTTTGTTTACCAGTGTTGTGGCTATGTTTGTGAAGAAAATGTTTAAGTAATTGGCTACATCCAGCTTGTCTGTGATGAGCGTGTTGTCCGTTTTTATGTTTATGTTTGAGAATCTGGTTTTAAGTTTTTTACTGCATCCTAGTTGATTATTGAGTAATTTCCAAAGTTCACGTGGTTTGTTTTTGTTTTCCTCAGTTTTGTCATTGATGAAATTCTTTTTTGCAGTTTTGATCATGGAGTTTACGTTGTTTCTTAGTCTGTTTCTTTCTAGTTTGAGTTCAGTCACGTGGGCTTGGAGTTCACTGCTCGTGCTTTTAGTAAGCTTTGACTGACTTTTACGAAACTCAGAGAATTTTTTGTCTCTGGTTTTCATAGCGGCCAGTATTTCGGAGTGCATCCACGGCTCAGCGCGATTTTTTACCCTGGTGGTTCTTATCGGTGCCATGTCGTTTAGTATTGTGGAGAATTTGGTTTTGAAACCAAGCCATGTTTCTTCAACCAGTGTACCATTGAGTTCATCTGACCAGTCCAGACTCTCCAGTTCAAGGTTGAAGGCCTCACTAGAGTAGGTTTTTAAGTCTCTAGATGTGACTGTTTTGTGGCAGCCAGCCTTTAGTTTTAGTTTTTTGCGGGTACAGATTATCATATAATGATCACTTAACCCGCATGCTATAACTCCTTTATTGGTGATCTTGGACTTGTCGGAGGTCAGAATGAGGTCAATGGTAGTCTGAGTTGATTCACATACACGTACGTGTGGGTTGGGTGATTAGCTGGCTGAGGCCGTGCAGATCACAAAACCTACTGAATGACTTGAAGACGGGTGCATCTTTTCGTTGCATATCCGTGTTCCAGTCTCCAATAAGAATTTTGTCTACATCCTCAACTCCAGCTAAACACCCATCCAGTGTATCATAAAAGCCACTATGATCTGGCGGCCTGTAGACTGTGCCAACCAGTAGGGATTTCGCCCTTTCGAATAGGATTTCCACCCATACAGTTTCAATTGATTTATGATTCAGGTCATTTCTGTTGATGAATTTGGTGTCCTTGTGTATGTACACACAGACACCACCTCCATGTTTGTTCCTATCATTCCTGATTATTGAGTAGTTCTCAATCTCTATCTCTGGATCTTTTACAGAATCGTCAAGCTTAGTTTCTGAGAAGCACAGTATGTTTGCCTTACCATTTATGAATAATTGTTTGATTTCATCCAATTTGTTTTTTAAGCTGTTAATGTTAATGTGAAAAATGTTCAGTCCATTGGTGTTGGTTATTTCATTGATGTTGGCAGGTTCGAAGTATTGTTCGTTTGTGATCTGTTCCTCTGTGTGGGGCTGGGGGGCTTTGTTGTTGTGGGTGGGAAGGGGGGAGGGGGGGGTCGGGTCCCGCGCCGTGCTGGAACAACAAAGAAGGGGGGAGGGGGGGGGTCGGGTCCCGCGCCGTGCTGGAACAACAAAGGACTCGTTCCTGGATGTTTTCGTTGTTAGCTCTGCTAGCTAGCCGGCTATCGGGCGTCGAGATGTTTAAATCCCGCGTCGAGTTGGTCGTCATGGTTTCGACCCTCGGTTCACCTCCTCTCGTCTCTGCCTCACGTGTGCTTGTCTGCTGCGGCGTCATTGGGGGAGAATCGCCGCCTGCGCTGTGGATGTAGCCACAGGTTGCGTTGTTGATGTTGGTCGCGATGGGAACCTCCATCGCTTCTTGCGTTGCCAGACCAAGCCTTCTAGCCTGAGTTCTGGTCATAACCGGGCCTGGGTTTAGATGAATGTCTCCCGAAAGTAGCAGAACCAGGATGATCATGGTCCTACGGTCCAATCTGCCAGTCGGGGGTACGTTTTTCCGTACAGGGCTCGCCGTTAGTAGCGTGTGTATAGCCGCTGTTCCGACGTCTATGTGTTTCTTTTCCGAGCCATTGAGAAGGTAGAAGTCACTGTGGGTCTCGTTAAATCCGTTTTCACTTCTCTCCACTTCTGTTTGATGTTGCTTCATTGCTGAATTGAGGTATAAGTCCGTAATCCATATTAGCAGGAGTAGAAAATGTCCACAAAACCTTGTTGATTTGGTTGTTTGGCGAGAGCTCTCTGTAATGCGACTGCTCATGACTGCGCCGGATGTTGTGGGTGTATTTGATGTTCTGTTATTGTTCATTGTTTATTGAGCATCCTGATGGCCTGGGGATAGAAGCTCCTTCTGAGTCTCTCTGTGCTTGCCATGAGACTCCGGTATCGCTTGCCTGACCGCAGCAGTTCAAAGAGGCAGTTGTTTGGGTGGCTGAGGTCTTTGATTATTCTCTTAGCCTTACCCATACAGCGCTTGTTGTAAATGTCTTGGAGAGTGGGAAGCCCCCCTCCAATTGTGCGTTCTGCTGAACGGGCCGCGTCTATGCTTTTACCAACACGTTCGTTTTTCCGGATTCTTGTTTTGCGCTCTGATTGGCCACTGACCTACGCTAGTACGCCCCCCTCGCTATGAGCGTAGCAGGACGCTGAAATGCAAATGCATATCACAGTACTGCCTCCAGGAACAGCTGTTTCCGCGTGACTTTATGTGCGCTAAAGTTCTGGTAAGTTTAAAGTGCTTAGAAATGCCGGTAAATGCCGGTTCATTCATGCTTTGAGGCACGCTTCCTGACAGGATTTTATAATATTGCATTTTATAATAGCAATTCATGACAGCTTGTATAGCTCAACTGGTTAGTCCCCTGCCTGTGGACCATATGTTCCCCAGTTCGAATCTCTTGGATTAACGTTAATTAATTTAGCCACTCTGGTTGATAAGATAAGATATTCCTTTATTCCTTTATTTATAGCTGTCATGAATTGTTACTGACTAATCCATCATTTACACTTTTCAAGTGCCAATTGCGGACTCGCGGAATTGCTTTTCCCTCCGCATATTCATTTCTGGATTCTGGCATTTCTTTATCCACTCTGGCATGATGGTGTATTGTACTCACAAATCGCTTCCTGTTGAATGAATCGGTTGAGTGCAGCGCCGACTCTCTACTTACGAGGGGGGTGTACTAGCGTAGGTCAGTGGCCAATCAGAGCGCAAAACGGGAACCCGGAAACACGAACGAGTTGGTAAAAGCATAGACGCGAAGGGGCCACTCTCTGTAGTCTGCTACGGTCTTGTGCAGTGCTATTCCCAAACCAGGAGGTGATATTGCCAGTCAGGATGCTCTCTATTGTGCATGAGTAGAAGTTCTTGAGGATCTTCTGACTCACTTTGAACTTCCTTAGGCGCCTAAGGAAGTAGAGGCGTTGTCGTGCCTTCTTGATAAGACTGATAACTTGATAACACACCTATTTCCATAGGCGGTGGATAATGAAGGCTCGGGTAGGCTAGGCCTACCCAAAATGTTATGCTGGGAATTTTTTAATGTATATATAATATATGTGCGCAGCAGCGCAGGCTGCAGCACAGCATAGGCTGTGTGTTGCAGTGGAGGCTGCTGACCAAATCTTTAGGTGAAGCACAAATTATTATATTATATTATATATTAAATTATATTTTTTAAACATCCCCAGCGCTGCAACACCCCCATTCCTCCCAGGTGTCAGGCTCCTCATTCGCTTCCATTCATTTTGGGGACCATGTTTAAATATCATACTTCTGAAGTATAAACAAACTATACTGCTGTGACGATTTCAATAAAACAGACCATTCTGAGTCAATGGTATGCAAAACTGTACATTGGAATATCTTAACATGTATTTACCACCTTCCTCTGCACGAGGCCAGAGATGGGTTTTATGTAACACAGGACAATGAATGAATGAATGAATGAATGAATGAATGAATGAATGAATGAATGAATGAATGAATGCATGAATGAATGAATGAATGAATGAATGAATGAATGAAAACTTTATTTAACAGATTGCAGAATGGGTACAATACAGTACGGCTCAATACACACAATTGTTAAGGGGATGCAGACCAGAGAAAGACTTTCGTCTTGTTTACATCAGGGTCCCCCATTTTCAATTCATCATAACATGACATACAGATAGACAGTACTGCTACATCTATATATGACATACAGAGATATAGACAGTACTGCTACATCCAGACATTTATGACATACCAGATCTACAAATATACATTACTGTTTAAGAGTACAATGCCTGTCATATATACCTATAGCTTTGGAAACTCTGATTAAGGAGAGGAGAGGAGAGGGAGAGGAGAGGAGAGGAGAGGAGGAGGAGGAGGGGAGATGAGAGAGGAGAGGAGAGGGAGAGGAGAGGAGGAGAGGAGGGGGAGAGGAGTAGGAGGAGAGGAGGGGAGAGGAGGAGGAGGAGGAGGAGGGGAGGAGAGAGAAGGAGGAGAGAGAGGAAGAGGAGGAGAGGAGGGGGAGAGGAGTAGGAGGAGAGGAGGGGAGAGAAGGAGGAGGAGGGGAGGAGAGAGAGGGAGGAGAGAGAGGAAGAGGAGGAGGAGGAGGGAGGGGGCCACGGTGGACCAAAATAAATCGCTCGGTACCCACAGAAAGGCAGAACGCATACCAACGCACGCAGTAAAATACAGCCAATTAAATCATAATCAACACAGACCCGCCCCACACAGCTACTAAATATTAAAAAAATTATAATTTCACTCACCATTGACGACGTTACTTCTTAGGAGGAAATAGTGTCCCTGTCGCTCCTTGTAAATGAAATCCATCCTTCGCTCTTTTCTGATGAAACGTTCAATGACCTCCTCTGCAGTTGCAAATCCAGCAATGCAACAAACAGCAGTCTTTTGTGATCTAATCGATCCTTCATTTGCGTGAGGATGCTGTCTAAATCCACTAAACATTGTTCTGTTGATGCGTGACACACGTTCCATTTTCGGGACTCCGAATGGAAGCGATTCACCCAAATAAAGTTTTCATTCATTCATTAATTTGCTGTCTCGTTATAACACAAACAGCTCACCATGAACCATGACCAGCTTAATTACGTTAGTTAGCATCCAAGCTAGCGTGATAACGTTAGTAGTTATTAGCATCCAAGCTAGAAACTGCTAGACTGCCTGCTTACCTGCAATAATGTTGTCATCCTCCTGGACAGATAGACTTGTTAAATCATAATATCCACAGGTGTGTTGTGCTGGTCCTCAGTAAATGTCCCGCCGGCGAAAAATAAGTTGCTATTAAAGTGCTAAATGTTAGATACACTAATATAGAGGTTTAAAACGTGGCCGCTCTGTTAATAAAATTGTCAATCAATCAATCCTGTGAGGGGAGACACAGCCTTGTAGCTACAGAGCTGCAGAGTAGTAACCATTCTCTGATTGGAACTCAAGGCTGTCAATCATTCAACCTCCGTATAGCTGCAGAGCAGCAGAGTGGGCAAAATACTCTGATTGGATGTCAAGGCTGTCAATCATTCAATCCCCCATTCAATAGCAAGAGTTTAAATGCACGGACCATGCTTAGATGACGTTAATAGCCTATTTTGATTGGCTATTATTTATTATTTATTTAATCCTGGGTCAACCTGTGCAGTTATTCTGCACTAATATTTACTGCAATCATTACTGCAGTGCAGGCCTGCTCAGAGCTGGCAATTTTGGCAATTTTTGAAGAAAAAAAAATTCACTGGCATTTTTTTACAGAGGGAAACATTTCTAAAAAATATATAATAATAATAATAAAAAAAAAGAAAAGAAAAAAAAATATATATATATATATGTAAATTAATAATAATTATGAATTATGAGTGAATTTGTGTTTCACGTGTTGTCATAGAGAAACCTCCACTGGTGTGTTGTGCTGCAGCCCGCTGGCTGGCCAAGGTGTCAATGGCCAAGTAACCTCGTTCCCAGTTTTATCTCTGTGAGGTGTCAATAGGCTAGGTGGCGACGTTTAACATTCCAAGTACAGGCAGTAACCAATCACGCATAGGCTCAGGTTAAATAATGTAGGCAATCACATGATCATCCTGATCCCGCAGGCCGCAGAAAGGCATACTTTATTTTTTGTAAACATCTGTGTTTCGAATTTCCGCCCGCCAAGGCAACATATAAACTAAGTAATTTAGAAGCTGCACCGGGCTGCCCCTGGGCATAACTACGGATCACCTGAGGCTGTATGTTACTTTATCTTGGCATACAAGGGCTTGCTCTAAGAGGACATGATGAGAGTCAGAGTTCATCAAATCGTGAAAACTTTTTAGAGCTACTGTATGTACATTGTTTTCAAAGCATGATGAGATCCAAATGACGAAAAACTTTCCCTTCATTGCTGTCAGCACCGCAACTTGTGATTCAAGTTGTGAACAGTCTTTCTCAGCAATGAGGCACATCACATCCGAAACTGGCTAAGAACAACAATGCGCCAGAAGAGACAGGCAACTCTGAGAGTCTGCTTCACATTGAAAGTGATCTCACACTCACAGACAAAGTTAAAGCAGAAAATATCATTGGTGCCAAGACGAAACGTCGCATTTTGCTGCATTAAGGTAAGACAATGGTTAATCTATTATTGGATGCCTTCATTTGAACACTTAATTTGCACTATATATTAAATGAGTGGGGCTTGCATAGCCAGTGGGTGTATTGACAAAAAGGAGAAAATGTTCGGCTCACCCACCGCCTATGCCTATTTCCCTTCAAAAATCTGCCAATTCTTGCGACATTTTCATCAAGCAGCCGAAGAGTGTTTCTGCGTCTCTGATTGGCCAGGTCATTTCTGGTCATGTGACATGTACGCCCAATCGTGGGACCGCAAGTTTCTACACTGGTTAAGCTTAGGCGCTCGTTCGAAGTTGGTTAAGGTTAGAGTTTGTCTTAGAGCATGGCGATAGAACACCAGGTAGTTTGCAGGCTGTTAGACCCGGAAATAGGCGCAGAACTTGCTGTCCCACGATTGGCGCACATGTCACATGACCTGGCCAATCAGAGCGCAAAACTCGAACGCGGAAGCACTCTTCAGCTGCCCAAAGTATTCACGCCGGGCCTGCGAAATCCATCTGCCATAGTGTCCGTCAATTAGCGCGCCTGTGGCTAGGTTAGCACAGGCTAGTCCGGCAGCACGATGGTGTAATGGTTAACACTGTCGCCTCACAGCAAGAAGGTCCAGGGTTCGATTCCCGCTTGGGGACCAGGTTTACAGGATGCCAGTTACCCAGGTGGGGTATCTCCCGGGCCTTTCTGTGTGGAGTTTGCATGTTCTCTCCATGCTCGCAAGGCGATCCTACAGACAATGCATGCGTGTGTGTTCCGGTGTGTGTCTGCCGCTAACATTGAGTGTCGTTGCATGCCAATTAAAGACCTCTGCGACAGGTCCTGCATTATTATTATTATTATAGCATCAACGTGGAACAGGTTCGACGAAAAAACACGTTACTCACGGGCGTAAAGTCCGTACTGTCATCCGACACCATGTAGATAGGTACCTCCGTTATGTGAGTCAATGATCACACCCGGGTTGTACCAAAACCGTAGGTTTATTTTTTTGGCGTTTTTTTATCGCTTTATTTCTACTGGGCAGTCCAGTAGTGAGAGACAGAGGATGAATGGGAGACAGAGTGGGGGGAAGACATTCTGCAAATAACGACGGGTTCGGGAATCGAACCCGGGTTGGCCGTGTCGCGGCTGAGCGCGCTATGTGGTTCGCCACTGGGGCGCCCAACCGTAGGTTTATTTAACATCAATTGTGTAGCGTGACGGCAAGAGGCAGTTTACTGTACCGAGGCAGTTTGTAGGCAGTGGTGTGTTGGTCATGGGACGGGGTTGCACGCCGCTCCACCAGGTCTGTGAGCAGGAGCATGCGCGTGCAAACAAGAATGCGCTGCACTCGACTCATGCGCCACCTGGGTACTTTTCATAACAATAGCTCAGGTCGTCAGGTGTGTTCAAATACGTCCTCAGATACATTCACACAAAACTTGTGAATGAGATGTGTTACATTCCATTCCTAGAGGCAATTAGGCATCATCTTTATTCTGTGCGCACGCGAGGGAACATTTATGCGCATGCGCGGGAGCGCTTGTGCACGTGACGTCATTAACACATTGACGGCCACAGGGATTAGACGGGCCCACTCTATACGGCCAGCATATCATAATAAGGTTTCATTGTGCGTGAGGCTGTTTGTAGAGGAAAATCTATAATTTATAGTATTGCTATCTGTCCATTTTATAGTGCCTTGAATATAAGCGTTATATGGGATTTGGTCTGGTATATTTCCTGCAAAACGAGATACAGGCTGCTAAGCTAATAACGTTAAATCGAATGGCGTTTCGGCCCTACAGAAGCTAGAGTTAAAAATCAAAATGCATTTGATCGATATAATGTTCCACCATGAATGCATGAAAGGGGGGGGGGGGGGGGGGCGGGGGACGTCGTTTCTGATTATTGATTACCAATAACGGCGTTAGCCTCAGTAGCCACATTCGCTGATCGCCTGGTTGGCTATGATAACAAGGCCTGATCAGCATGTAATTTACGTGAAAAAGATCTTACCGTGGGCCGGTTGGATCCCAAAAAGGATTTCCCAGTTATCGATCTGATAGATCCATATGTCCATTGGCTGATGATATATTCCTTTACTGCATACTGAATTCCGCGTCCCAAAATGTATTCCAAGCTACAGGCTACACGCATAGATTCACCCTAACAGGAAAGTCCATTCAAAGTCAAAAAAAATAAAAGACCGTTCTGCCACAGGGAACACTGCATTATCGAGACAGCGCCCCTACGAGGATCTGGCCGGTAATGCACTTTTCCGAATTCCAAGAGTAGGGTAAATCTGCAGTGCCGCTCGGTGACATTGAGTAGGTTATTAAAATGGAATAAAAGCGGGGCGGCTACGTGGCGTAGTGGGCAAGGCGCTCACCACGAATGCGGAGACGCTGGGATTGCCTGTTCGATCCCAGCGCTCCACATTGCTTTCAGTTTAGCTGGTCGTCCGTACTAATACACATTGGCCGTATTAGGGGGTGGGAAACTGATGGGTGGGGATCGGGCGTTGTGGACAGCGACTCCTACAGGTCGGTTGGTGCGCCTGCGCAGTAGAATCAGGAAGTGTCGGGGGCAGCGTGAGCCTCCCACGCGTTACTCCTCGCCACTTAGAGATCGAGCTGCGCAGGTGAAAAGATGCGACTGCTGTTACCTCAAGTACCGGAGGGGACTTGTGCTATGTATGACTTAGTCCACATTGCAGCCGGCTTGTGGGAGGCAAGAAACAGCGTTCGTGACAGGGGAGGGTTGAATTGGATGATACGAAATTGGGATGGGAGAAAATATAGAAAATGGGAGAAAAAGTGGATAAAAAAAATTTAATAAAAGCCAAAACAACCTTCCCAGATAGCAAAAGGTGTTAATTCAATGTTGATTTATGGTCAAAATGCTTGATTTTTGGTTAAGGTCGACGATTGATGGTGGATCACCCATTAACCGATGAAGCAATTGACCAATGTTGAAAACATGTCATTGAATCAATATTGTTTTGTAGTTGCATTTTAATGATTGAAATGCCAATATCTAATAAATGTTGAATCAACGTATGCTGTTCAACGTATGCTGTTTGTCGTCATTAAGTTGGACCGATCCGAATTCCCCCCCCCAATTTAAACAGATATGGTACGTCCCAGCCACATATCCTAGCTTCCACTATCTAATGCAGCACTCTCTCAATGTGAACTGGCAACAGAACAGCAACGTCTGGATCCCCCGGATTTGATTCTACTGAGTGCTTTACAGTAAGTTTTGGCTATATTACTTTTATCCTAACTGTGTTCTGTGAAAAATAACGTTATTGTGAGTGTGACCGGTGTACTCTTGACGGCGTTGTGCATGTGCTTATGCTGCAGTTTGGTAGGTAAATATATATATACGTCAACTAAGATAAATATTCATGAATATTCGTTAGCGTGTGCTTAATATAACTCTGGAGAGTGTGCAAGTGGAATCGTACGGTTGTTTAGTTATTTATTATTTCGATGTAATTATTCTAGCGCCAAACGAACAGAAATTGCGTGCTCCAATTGCGTGCGTTGGTACTGAATGACGTTGTGCGACTCAGCCAATCAAAAGCATGCTTATTGGGTGAACAGGAAGTAGTCAAGGAAGCACGCGCTAGCTGGCCTAGTAAACACGTGGATCCGTAAATGCAACGTTGCCTACCAGACAACGGGACCGCGTGTTTCTTTTTGTATTGCTCCTGGCTGTTCAAACTAATTTTACAGTTCTGCTAGCTACATGCAGTATTTAGCGAGCTGGGTTAGCCGGCTAGTTGGCTTTGAATCCCGGCTGCGGCTAGGTAGCCAGCTAGCTAAATGCACCATGACGGTGATGTCACCAAACAAAATGGCGGCGCCCATGTTGATAAAGCGCTTCACATAACAAATCGTTTTTTCTTAGAAACTGCTTATTTTTATAACGTGATTTTTTTCTGTGGCTTATCTAAATACTAATTTGATGCTATGACTATGTTTATATCGCTATATGCTTCATCTCCCCTTTAAGCTTAGGCACTCTTTCTAAGTTGGTTAAGGTTAGAGTTTGTCTTAGAGCATGGCGATAGAACGCCAGGTAGTTTGCAGGCTGTTTGGCGTGCCACTGGTCCTGCTAATGTTGAATGAATGAATGAATTAACGAATTATTTAACAGATTGCAGAAGGGGTACAATACAATATGGCTCAATACACACAATTGTTAAGGGGATGCAGACCAGAGAAAGACGTTTTTGTCTCGTTTACATCAGGGTCCCCCATTTTCAATTCATAGTGACATTTATGACATACACATGATGACATTTATGGCATAGGGAGGGACATACATGACATACAGATAGTATATAGTTAGACGTTTGGTTATATGCATGGTATTTTCTAATGAACAATATAACAATAATATGAACTCTCTTGATATTGATCAAAATGTAGAATTATGCAAGCGTTTCACCCTGCACATTGCAATGCAGCACATTAATCAGGACCCTCCCCCCTTTTTTCTTTCTTTTTCCAGAATCACGTACCAGTTTCAAGAAGCCGCATGTTGCAGCAATTGAAGCAAAGACTTAATTGTTCTAGCCAAGTAAATACCACAATTTATGTACCATTACATT
Source organism: Notolepis coatsorum (assembly GCF_963971535.1). Lineage (NCBI taxonomy): Eukaryota > Metazoa > Chordata > Actinopteri > Aulopiformes > Paralepididae > Notolepis > Notolepis coatsorum. The sequence goes on from NC_140178.1 coordinate 46,838,953, forward strand.
GACTATATAGTTAGACGTTTGGTTATATGCATGGTATTTTCTAATGAACAATATAACAATAATATAATAATGGACTCTCTTGATATTGATCAAAATGTAGAATTATGCAAGCGTTTCACCCTGCACATTGCAATGCAGCACATTAATCAGGACCCTCCCCCCTTTTTTCTTTCTTTTTCCAGAATCACGTACCAGTTTCAAGAAGCCGCACGTTGCAGCAATTGAAGCAAAGACCTGTTCTAGCCAAGTAAATAGCACAATGTATGTACCATTACATTGACTACAGCACCTCATCACTATGTCATCTTATTCTCGGGCTAAAAGACGTAGAGTCAACAAATTAGTGAGAGAGACAGAGCAGGCTATCCTCACTGATTATAAGTTAATTGTTGCTGCTAATTCAAGGACAAACCATCACTCTTTAGAGAACACAGATCCTGTCACAGCCTCTACTGAGTGCCTGCTAGATTTACCAAAGACAGACTTGCCACTAGATTTAACAACTAGATCAGACTTGCCACTAGATTTATCAACTTCAGACTTGCCACTAAACAGACCACTAACTATCAGTGATCAAAGTGAAAATATTGACTCACCAGGTGAGTCAAATGCACATTTTGAAAGTATAGCTGGGGATGACGAAATTGAACCTGAACATGTCTTTGACAGTGATGAGCATAATGAAGATTTCCTCATGACAAGTTTAAAATATTGGGCAACATCCTATTCAGTCTCTCTGGTTGCACTATCATCTTTGCTGTCCATTTTGAAGATGTTTCACCCCACCCTTCCTAAAGATGGAAGAACATTGCTAGGAACACAAAAACATGTGCCTACCACTAAGATTGAAGGGGGAGAATACTATCATTTTGGTTTAGTCAAAGGGGTGCTTTCACAGTTGGCATGTTTGATTTTACCGGCAACTCTGACTACTCTTAATTTACAGTTTAATATAGATGGTTTACCTTTATTCAAAAGTTCTAAACTTCAGTTTTGGCCCATACTTGAAAGTCTCAAATGTGACTACACAAAGTCCCCATTTGTTGTTGGCATTTTTTGTGGTCTAAGCAAGCCAAAGAGTGTTTTTGAGTACCTAGAGCAGTTTGTCAAAGATCTTCAGAATGTACTGTCTAATGGCATTATTTATAATGACAAGCAATTTGATGTACAGATTTCTTCTTTCATTTGTGATGCCCCGGCTAGAGCTTATATTAAGCAGACCAAGGCATTTAATGGCTATTCTGGTTGTGACAAGTGTTTTCAGGAGGGTGTATGGAGAAATAAAATGACATATCCTGAAACAAAAGTCAGACTCAGGACAGACTCCAGTTTCTCAGACATGGTTGATGAGGCACATCACAATGGGACGAGCCCTTTAACAGGTTTAGTTAAGATGGTTTCTATGTTTCCAACTGATTACATGCATCTCTGTTGTCTCGGAGTTACAAGGAAACTGCTTAATATATGGTTAAAGGGGAAGAATTTGGCAACAAGGGTCCCTTCCAAAACTGTACAAGCCATTTCAGGTAAACTGCTAAAGCTACGTCCCTACATGCCTTGTGAATTTAACCGTAAACCAAGGGAACTGTCAGAGTTAGATCGCTGGAAAGCTACTGAGTTGCGATCCTTCATGTTGTATTGGGGTCCTGTTGTTTTGAAGGATTCCCTCCCCAGTGAGCTGTATGACAACTTCATGTTGTTTTCTGTTGGAATGTACTTGTTGCTGTCCCCTAGTATTTCTGAGGAAATGTTGGCCTTTGCGCACAAGTTGATGGTTTCTTTTGTTGAACACTTTGGGACAGTGTATGGAAGAGGTGAAATTGTGTACAATGTACACCAGCTTATTCATTTGGCTGAGGAATACAGGAAGTTTGGCACTCTAGATAATATCTCAGGATTCCCTTTTGAGAACTATCTTGGACAAATTAAGCATCTTCTACGCAAGCCACATCAGCCTCTACAACAGGTAGTGAAAAGGTTGTCTGAAATTCCACATGTTGGATCCCCATGTCCCACAGATGATCCAATTTTGCGTAATATTCACACTGATGGGCCTGTCCCCCCACAGTTTACTTCTTCACAACAGTACAGGAAGGTCTCCACTCATCGGTTTACTTTGTCCACAAAGAAAGGAGACAATTGTATTGAGGTTGGAGATGGATTTGCATTAGTAGAGAATATTCTTAAATCAGAGGAAGAGGTATATATAATTTACAGAAAGTACAGACACAAACAGCCATACTACATGTATCCCTGTGAATCATCATACATTGGTACATACAAGGTCAGTGGCTTGCAAGAAGATATAGGGATAGGTAAACTTGGCTATATCAAGCGCAAATGTCTTCTCTCTCCAGACGGAGATGGTGCCATTGCAATACCACTACTTCATTTAACAGCATAACCATACTGCCCTACAAAGCTAAAGTGCAGTAACTATATTGACACACTGACTCTAACGTCGGATTTCGGGGCATAACTTACCTCATTAATAAATACACAATTAGTACAATATTACATGTACACAGATAACATGTTTGGCTGGCCAATTGAAACGCTTAAAGGAAAACTCCAACATTTTGTGAAATTAGCTTATTTAACATTTTCCCTGGAGTTGGACAAGAAGATACATACCTTTTTTGTCTCTCTGCATGCTTTGGGCTTAGGGAACGCCTGGACCGTTAGCCTAGCTTAACTTCATCACTGGAAGTGGGGCAGACATCTAGCCTAGTTCACTACAGTCAGGAAATATACTCCAAATACAACTCCCAAACGTTCCTGTAAACATGTTGTGACCTGTGTGTTTACCCCGTCTCCCAGTCACACAAGTCACACGAGTCTCCCAGTCACATGAGTCTCGTGTGACTGGGAGACTTGTGTGACTTGGAGACTTGTGTGACTTGTGTGACTTGGAGACTTGTGTGACTTGTGTGACTTGTGTGACTTGGACTTGTGTGACTTGTGTGACTTGTGTGACTTGGAGACTTGTGTGACTTGGAGACTTGTGTGACTCATGTGACTTCGAGACTTGTGTGACTCGTGTGACTTGGAGACTTGTGTGACTCGTGTGACTCGTGTGACTTGGACTTGTGTGACTTGTGTGACTTGGAGACTTGTGTGACTCGTGTGACTCGTGTGACTTGGACTTGTGTGACTTGTGTGACTTGGAGACTTGTGTGACTCGTGTGACTCGTGTGACTTGGACTTGTGTGACTTGTGTGACTTGGAGACTTGTGTGACTCGTGTGACTTGGAGACTTGGACTTGTGTGACTTGTGTGACTTGGAGACTTGTGTGACTGGGAGACTTGTGTGACTTGGAGACTTGTGTGACTCGTGTGACTTGGACTTGTGTGACTTGTGTGACTTGGAGACTTGTGTGACTTGGAGACTTGTGTGACTCATGTGACTTGGAGACTTGTGTGACTCGTGTGACTTGGAGACTTGGACTTGTGTGACTTGTGTGACTTGTGTGACTTGGAGACTTGTGTGACTCATGTGACTTGGAGACTTGTGTGACTCGTGTGACTTGGAAACTTGGACTTGTGTGACTTGTGTGACTTGTGTGACTTGGAGACTTGTGTGACTCGTGTGACTTGGAGACTTGGACTTGTGTGACTTGTGTGACTTGTGTGACTTGGAGACTTGTGTGACTCGTGTGACTCGTGTGACTTGGACTTGTGTGACTTGTGTGACTTGTGTGACTTGGAGACTTGTGTGACTTGGAGACTTGGACTTGTGTGACTTGTGTGACTTGGAGACTTGTGTGACTTGGAGACTTGTGTGACTCATGTGACTTGGAGACTTGTGTGACTGGGAGACTTGTGTGACTTGGAGACTTGTGTGACTCGTGTGACTTGGACTTGTGTGACTTGTGTGACTTGGAGACTTGTGTGACTTATGTGACTTGGAGACTTGTGTGACTCGTGTGACTTGGAGACTTGGGCTTGTGTGACTTGTGTGACTTGGAGACTTGTGTGACTCGTGTGACTTGGAGACTTGGACTTGTGTGACTTGTGTGACTTGTGTGACTTGGAGACTTGTGTGACTTGGAGACTTGTGTGACTTGTGTGACTGGGAGACTTGTGTGACTTGTGTGACTGGGAGACGTGGTAAATACACAGGTCACAACATGTTTACGGGAACGTTTGGGAGTTGTATTTTGATTGTATTTGGAGTATATTTCCTGACTGTAGTGAACTAGGTTAGATGTCTGCCCCACTTCCAGTGATGAAGTTAAGCTAGGCTAACGGTCCAGGCGTTCCATAAGCCCAATGCATGCAGAGAGACGAAAAAGGTATGTATCTTCTTATAACTCCAGGGAAGATGTCAAATAAGCTAATTTCACAAAATGTTGGAGTTTTCCTTTAAATGCTTCAAAAATGCAATGTGTGTAGTGCACTTTGGCTTCGGTACGTACCTCGGTTTTGAAGACACGGTTCGGTATTATTTTCGGTACAGTGGGGGGGGGGGGGGGGGGGAATCCAAAAAAAATTGCTTCATTTATCTATTTATTTAACTGTATTAAACAATATAAAACGAATTGGCCATAATTGACTGAGCAAACTAATGCTTACTGCTGTAACCTACTAATAACACTTAAGTAAATCTGAAGATTATTATATAGCAGATGCCTTGGAGGATAAGTCGTGGACAACTGTAGATCATCTAAGCTCCACTGTGTTTAAATTCAAATCCTCTGCCATTGTTATTTAACCCTTGTGTCTGAAAACTAAAGTATTATACTCTTATTAGGGGACTAAATTGAAAAACTCCATAAAAAGATTATGTTGAAATAATTTCCCACTTTCTTTTCCATAAATATTTTATTCAACTTCAGCCCTGATCATAACCATTTTTTATATTATTTTTGTAATGAAATACTCCCACTTTTCTGAAAAGAGTTGTTAAATATGACAAAAAAAACAATATGTGGTGGTTATGATCGGGCTGAAGTTGAATAAACAATTTATCAAGAGTAAAAAAAAAAATACAAGATAATTAAAAGATTATGCCACATATTATGTTGGCTACAAACATAATCACTGCAAAGTTATCAAACAAATACGAATCTGATCAGACACAAGGGTTAAGTTGTTGTTCCCTTTCTAATTTCCTCAAAAACATCTAGTCTAGTTAATGTGATCAATATTATTTGACAATTGATGCTTTTTGTTGGACATTTCAGTCAGTGAGCTCATACTTTGAGCTCATAAATTTATAGTTAAAATGATTGAGACAACGCAATCTTGTCTTCGTTGTGCATGAATGCGTGTGCTCACCACACACAATACGTGTGTCACTATTCTGGCAGTGGCTATATATAGTATTGTTAATGAAAGCCTGTTATAAGGTCTGTTATTTTTTTTTTGTGTAAAAGGTATGGTCACTGGAAGTATGATGAGACCCTAGAAAAAAATAAATTTTCATATTAAAGCCATGTTGTCATTTTTGTTCACACATTTTTGGAAATATGGTCATATAAGAATTTTATTATTATTTATTTAACAATAGTGTGTTTAACAGCAGGAAAAAAACATGTAATGTTATGATGTATACATATCAGCAGCAATATTTTAATGTAAAATGTACATTAATCAGTATTGATTCCTTAACTTTACAAGTTACAAGTAGATGTACAAGTTACAAATGTACAAGTAGAGTACCATTTAGATTATGGTTGAATAAACATTGATGTCTAACATTGATTCAATATAAAATCAACTAAAATGTGCATGTAGATTACCATTTAGATGATGGTTGAATCAACATTGATATAGTATCAGTTATGGTTGACACCTAACGTTGATTCAACATGTAAGTCATAGACAACGATTTGTATAATTTCGATGTCAGGCTTCAACATAGATTCAATATTTCTGCTTAACCCTATTTCACTCATTTTTTGCTATCTGGGTTGCCACGGACACATCCGTGGTTGGCCCTCTACCGTTGGATCCGAAACACAGACATGTCCGTGGCCGGTCCCGAATGTGTTAAAACACAGTACAACCAGGTATGAAATGTGAGGGTTCGGTGTGGTATAGAAGAGGAGACCCCAAATGCAAGAACATGAGCAGAGAGAGAAGATGCTGAGACGACGGGATGAAGTGAACGGGCTTTTACTGAGCAGTTTCGACAAGGATACACGTTACAAAACGGTAGCAAAACAAAAGCGAACTGTAAACCCGAAAACAAACACTACACAGCAGAGCTGGCAAAAATGGACTAAGGATAAGGAACGGACTCACAGGGAAATACAGGTGACAAAGTGAGTATGTGACCGAACACAACTGTGGTAAACAAGTCAATGGCACGACAATGAATGTGAGGAACGGGCAGCTCTATATACTGCCCGTGATTACTAATAAGTGCCAGCTGGTATAAGGTCAGGCATGGCCAAGGCTGGAGAACACAAGGCATAGTAAAACAAAACTCACATCATTAATAAAAGCATGTGTAAAGGAATATCTAAAAGGAAAACATATGTAAAAGAACAACCCTTAAAGGAAACATATGTAAAGATGTTAACACTAATAAAAACATGTGTAAAGGGATGAGCCTTAACACTTTCAGAGCCGGCCGTGTTTTCCTTTTTACCCCCTTGAATGCCCAGCAACCACTTCAATGTTAACGTTAATATCGCCTAATCTATGTTTTAAATTATGGCTATGTGTCTAATCTGCCCGTTGCATTATCAATGACCCATTTCCAGTCGAAGCGTATTGTTTTTTTATAGGTTAATTTCAGTTTTATAGCATTTTGAAAAGCCCTCGTTTTCAAGAAGAAAAATAAATAATCCCTGATAAACGCTGATGTACTGTAATATTCTAGAACGTTGTCATTGTTCGGCCTATTCATGAATCGTTTTCAAATAAACGCTAGATTATCGATAGTATATGTGTACGTATGCACGCTGGTGCCGCAAGCTGTAAATCTATTATCTTATTTCCTGATCACTCGCACAGTCAAAACAGCCATATCACATATAGGGGGAAAGCTTATATCTCTGTGAAAAAAGGTCTGATTATCCTAAGACTGGTCAAATAGATTCCTTACCTGAGATCAGATGGTATCCAAATGGATTATTCCAATTCCTGATCGACCATTCCAAAAATCGATCCTTTTATTGATCCCACACGTATACTGTAAAACAGCTTATACACGCTGTGCTGAGGGTCCAGCATGAAGCTGATCGGCCCTGGTTACATGCGTGAGAAGTAAAATGTGGAGTCCGGGTTTTTTTTCCCCATGCATTTTCATTGAGTCCAATCCAAAAGGGTGAATTACCATCTGGGAGACGATAGGGGGGCGCTTTTTCACATCTGAGCGCCTGGGGTGGCTGATTTACCAACGGTAGACTCGGTTGATGAAATATGAATTCACTAATAAATGATCGCTAATAAAATAAAATAAACGAGAAAAAACTAAGATTCTCGTTATGGGCATTCAACCCGCGGGGGGTAAACCCGAGAATATTTGTTATGGGCATTCAAAGTGTTAAAGGAAACACATGTAATGTATTAACACTTACAGAAAACATATGTAAAAGAGATGAACCTTTAAACGGAAACATATGAAAAGATAAAACCTTTTAAACACAAGCTAAAACGCACCACACAACATGAACAGAGGAAACACAGCATTAAAGATATCCAGAAGACCTAGGACTAAAGGCCTGATAAGGTCCAATATCTGGAGCTGCTGCGTTTGGCCACCAGAGGGCGGCAGAAAACCACTGTTCATATTGTTCGGACAGGATCCCTGGCCGGAACCATGACATGAAATCAATAACGCACCACTGTTTGTAGGTAGTAGCAGTCGATTGATTGATTGATTGATTGATTGATTTATTGATTGATTGATTGATTGATTGATTGATTGATTGATTGATTGATTGAAAACGTTATTAACAGATTGCAGAATGGGTACAATACAGTACGACTCAATACACACAATTGTTAAGGGGATGCAGACCAGAGAAAGACTTTCGTCTTGTTTACATCAGGGTCCCCCATTTTCTTTTTTTTTTAAACTTTGGCCATTCCGCTGGCTCTTTTTTGCGTTTATCGCATTTACTCTGGTCAAGAATGACCGACAGAAACAGGCTGAAGGGGTTCAGATGGGGGGGAAGACACTCTGGGAAAGGCACGGCTGCAGTCCGGGATTCGAACTCGCTAAACCCCAGATCCGTGACGAGCACGGTTGTCCCCAGCGCCGAAATAGCGCTCGAGGTACGCGGTGAGCTACTGGAGCTCCCCTAGGGTCCCCCATTTTCAATTCATAATGATAATGATAACGATCAACGAGCACATCGATATACCTACCAGGGACGTGCACAAGACTTTAGAAAGGCAGGTGCCCGTAATCATAAAAGGGCATTAATTAGTAAATGTAATGCGAGCGCGCACAGCGCGCGAGCCCGATTTTTGGGGTTAATACAAGTATATCATGGTACATTCAGTTTCACCGATAGATGTCACCAAAACTACATAGTGTCCCTTTAATAACACAATATGCGCTCCAGACCAACAGCTGCGAGAGAGAGAGAGAGAGAGAGAGAGAGAGAGAGAGAGAGAGAGAGAGAGAGAGAGAGAGAGAGCGAGCTGCGTGATTTTCCTGCACTAGCAGCAGCAGACAGGGAGGGGCTGGCGACGTGTTTCACGAAAATATACAGTGCACTGCAAACCCGACATTTTATTTTGTTGGGCAAATACCTTACCTGATGTGTACTCTTGCTTTGTTTTAGTTGAAATAGTAACTGTAAAAAAAGAGGTCTCGACTCGAGTGTGAGGGCACTGTGAGCTCAACAACAGCTGGATATCAATTTCCTGTTCAGTGCACTGCTGGCCCTGCGCGGTTTACATGTTGGCTGGAAGGACCTATTATTTACGAGAGGGGTGGCATTTCTCTCTCTTTCTTTACCTAATATTTAGATTCTATCGTGACATCTTTCATTTGGAAGGGCAGGGCAGTATATATATATGTGCAACTGTAAAAAAAAATAAAATAAAAAATAGGGTGGCATAAAAAGGGCACTTTCTAATGAGAAATGAAAAAGGCAGGTGCCCGGGCGCCTGTAACTGTTCCGCAACAGTAAGTGACTTCCGGGGTAGGCCTGATTGGCCCCGACAGGCACGTGACGCGGCAAACTCAGGACGCGCAACGAGGCTGCTGAGAGCTGTCGCGCGGAAATAGGCTGTCTATTGCCATTCTCTAACACAAACTCTAACCTTAACCAGCTCCTTAACAGCGCCTAAACTTAACCGTTCTAACCTTAACCAACTCCGAAACAATGCCTAACCTTAACCTTAACCTTAACCATGCCTAACCTTAACCATAGAAAGAATATTGCCATTCTCTAAGACAAACTCTAACCTTAACCAGCTCCTTAACAGCGCCTTGTAGTGACTGTACATAATTCACAAGGAACTCGTTGGGAATGGTAGTTCCCCCCGGACGATTTATAGGGTGGCACTTCCTGCCACCGGCATTCTTATTTTACTGTCGACACGACTCCGTCGACTTGTTGTTACGCTGATGAATAAAGGAATTAGGTTTAACTTCGAGACACCGCCTCCGACTCCTTCTTCTCAGCGCTACACTGGTGACCCTGACATTAGTCTCGAAGAAGTTTCCGAGACGGAGAATACGACGAACATGGCAAACAACGCTGGTTTTCTCAGACTGCCTGAGTTTTGGGAGCAGTCGGCGGCCGCGTGGTTCGCCCAGGCGGAGGCGCAATTCGCCCTACGGGGAATCGTGGATGACGCCGCTCAATACTTCCACGTCGTCTCGAGTCTGAACAACACTACGGCGGCGAGAACGGTAGGCTTCATTACCGCTCCGCCGGCCCGGGATAGATATGAGGCGTTTAAGACGCACCTACTCAGGATTTTTGAGTTGTCGCCGTCTGAGCGGGCCCGACGCTTGTTGGATATACGTGGCTTGGGAGACAGCAAGCCGTCGGCGCATATGGAGATGATGCTGAATCTACTGGGCGCCGAGCGGCCGAACTTTTTATTTAAAGAGCTGTTCCTCAGACACATGCCGCCACGGGTGCAGACGGCGCTGGCCAATACAAACATTGTGGATCCCCGTGCTCTGGCAGAGGAGGCAGATCGGTTCTACCTGGCCACGCAGCACTTAGCCCCAGAGGTGCTGGCCCCGACACGGGCGCACATGCCCAGAGGGGGAGGGGTGAAGATGGAGAGGGGCGCCGCGGCCGACGGCAATAATGACACAGGCCTGTGTTATTTCCATGCACGCTTCGGCGCGAAAGCAACAAAGTGCCGCCCGCCTTGTACTTTTGTCAGGGCGGGAAACGCCAACACCTGCGCCCAGTAGCGGCCGTGAGCGCAGGTACGTCGAACAGGCTACTCTTCATTAAGGACACACTCTCTGGTCGAGAATTCCTCTGCGACACCGGAGCACAGAGGAGCGTCCTACCGGCGACGGTGGAGGACACCGCCGGCGGGGGGGGGGGTCCGCGACTGACGACCGCCAACGGTAACCCGATCCGCACCTACGGCACGAGGACCGTGGAGTTGTGTTTCGGGGGACAGCGGTTCACGTGGGAGTTTGTCACGGCCGACGTCTCGTTCCCACTACTCGGGGCGGATTTCCTCTGCGCACATGGGCTCCTCGTGGACGTGAGGCACGGCCGCCTGGTAGACGCCCAGACGTACGCTTCCTTGACTTGTGTGCGCAATGAAGTGGTATACAGCGGGCTGGCCAGCTCGCTCGCAGAAGGTGACGTGTACCAACGCCTACTGCGGGAGTTTCCCGGCTTGACACAGCCTACGTTCTCGGCCGCGACCACCAAACACGGGGTCGAGCATCACATAGAGACTCAAGGAGCTCCCGTGTACGCTAGGGCCCGCCGGCTCAACCCTGACAGACTAGCAGTCGCTAGGTCAGAGTTCGCCAACATGGAGAAGTTGGGGATTGTCCGACGCTCGGACAGCCCCTGGGCCTCGCCGCTGCACATCGTGCCCAAACCGGACGGGGGATGGAGACCGTGCAGGGACTACAGACGCCTCAACGACGCTACCACGCCAGACCGCTACCCGGTCCCCCACATCCAGGACTTCTCAGGGCACCTGGCGGGTAAGCTGTTCTTTTCAAAAGTAGACCTGGTACGCGGTTACCACCAAGTGCCGGTACACCCCTTGGACGTCCCGAAGACGGCGGTGGTAACACCCTTCGGTCTATTTGAGTTCCTACGGATGCCGTTCGGACTGAAGAATGCGGCACAGTCTTTCCAGAGGCTAATGGACTCGACGCTCAGAGACATGCCGTTTATTTTTGTCTACCTGGACGACATCCTCGTCGCCAGCTCCTCGCCCGAAGAGCACCTGGAGCACCTACGATGCCTCTTTACGAGGCTGGGCCAAAACGGCCTAATCATCAACCCGGCTAAGTGTCAGTTCGGGTTGACCTCCATACGGTTCCTCGGACACCTCATCGACAGGAGGGGGGCCGCCCCCCTCCCGTCGAAAGTGGAGGCCGTTTCCGCTTTCCCACGACCCCCGACGGCCCGGGCGCTCAGGGAATTTCTCGGGATGGTGACGTTTTATCACCGGTTCATCCCCCGGGCGGCCCACACCATGCGGCCGCTTTACGAGGCGCTGAAGGACAAGTCCCCCAACCAGCCGGTCGACTGGACGGCCGAGAGGACGACAGCCTTCGCGGCCACCAAGGCGGCCCTGGCGGGTGCAGCCATGTTGGCTCACCCGTCACCGGGGGCCCCGGTCGCCATTACCACCGACGCATCAGACTACGCGTGGGCGCAGTGCATGAACAATACGTTGACGGCGCCTGGCAACCGCTGCCGTTTTTCAGCCGTCAACTGACCCCCAGGGAGCGCAAGTACAGCGCATTTGACAGAGAGCTCCTAGGTCTCTGGTTGGCGGTGCGCCATTTTCGTTTCATGCTGGAGGGCCGGGAGTTTACGGCCTTCGTCGACCACAAACCACTCACGTTCTCCATGTCCAAGGTGGCGGAACCGTGGTCCGCGCGACAACAGCGCCAACTCTCGTACATTTCCGAGTACACGACAGACATACGGCATATCGCCGGGAAAGCCAACGTGGTCGCAGACTGCCTATCCAGGGTCGTCATCGGAGCTGTGCAACTGGGCCTCGACTACGTCGCCATGGGCTCGGAACAGGCCTCCGACCACGACATCCAGGCCCTCAGGACAGCGGATACCAGTCTGCGCCTCAGAGACGTCGCGATTGGCGGCTCGGGCGCGTCCCTGCTCTGTGACCTCTCCACCGGGCAACCCCGGCCGCTGGTCCCTATAGGCTGGCGCAGGCGGGCTTTCGAGGCGGTGCACGACCTGTCTCACCCCGGTAGGAAGCCTTCGAGCAGGTTGGTGTCACAGAAGTTTGTGTGGCGAGGGCTCAAGAAAGACGTGATGGCCTGGGTCGACGCGTGTGTGTCCTGCCAACGGGCTAAAGTGCACCGACATACCAAGGCCCCGCTTGTGACATTCGTGGTTCCCGAGAGGAGATTCGACCACGTCAATGTTGACCTTGTGGGCCCGCTTCCTTCCTCTCACGGGTTTACCTACCTGTTCACTATGGTGGACAGGACCACCCGATGGCCGGAAGCCGTTCCCCTCGCCTCGACGTCTTCTTCCGACGTGGCCTGCACCTTTATCAGCACGTGGATCGCACGTTTCGGGACCCCGTCTGACCTCTCCTCCGACCGGGGCTCGCAGTTCACCTCAGAGCTCTGGAACGCGGTCGCCAGCAGCCTGGGGGTTAAGCTGCACCGTACAACCGCGTACCACCCGCAGGCCAACGGGCTATGCGAACGTTTCCACCGGTCCATGAAGGCGGCGCTGCGCGCAGGCCTGACAGACGGCAACTGGGTGGATAAGCTGCCGTGGGTCATGCTCGGACTTAGGAGCGCCCCCAAGGAAGACCTGCAGGCCTCGTCCGCGGAACTGTTATACGGCCAGACATTGCGCGTCCCGGGGGATTTCATTCCGGACGCGACAACCCCTTGGTCCGCGGCCAGCCAGCGTTCCACCCTGCGAGAAGCGGCTCAGACCTTCGCCCCGATTCCCACGTCGCAGCATGGTACCCCCGTTTCCCGGGTGCCGCGCAGCCTGCACACGGCGGAGTATGTTTTTGTTCGCCACGATGCGCACCGTGGGCCCCTACGCCCCCCTTACGATGGCCCGTTTAGGGTCCTGCGACACGGTGACAAGGACCTCATGGTCGACATGGGCGGTAGGACGGAGACCGTGTCAATAGACAGGATCAAGCCCGCTCACGTAGACGTTTCACAGCCTTTGGAGTTGGCCCTTCCCCCCCGCAGGGGTCGTCCGCCGTTGCCCCGGGTGCCACCGCCCACAGAGCCACCGGCGGCCTCACCGATGCCAGCACCCCCGGGTGTCGGTGAGGGTACGGGCGCTTGCGACGCTTTCCCCTCTCCGCCCCCGGTTTTCCGCGCTCGCCGAGGCCATTTCGTGCCCCCGGGTGTCGTGGACGGCGCGGGCGCTTATGCCACTCCGCCCTCCCCGCCCCCGGCTTTCCGCACACGCAGAGGCCGGGCAATTGTTCCCCCACGCCGGGGGGATTTTGACTATGGGTGAATTCTGGGGGGGCTTGTGTAGTGACTGTACATAATTCACAAGGAACTCGTTGGGAATGGTAGTTCCCCCCGGACGATTTATAGGGTGGCACTTCCTGCCACCGGCATTCTTATTTTACTGTCGACACGACTCCGTCGACTTGTTGTTACGCTGATGAATAAAGGAATTAGGTTTAACTTCGAGACACCGCCTCCGACTCCTTCTTCTCAGCGCTACAGCCTAAACTTAACCGTTCTAACCTTAACCAACTCCGAAACAATGCCTAACCTTAACCTTAACCTTAACCATGCCTAACCTTAACCGGCGAAAGAATACACGTTAAAAAAAAAATCACGTTAAAAAAAAAAGATTTGATGGGATTCAAACTCACCAACAACGGACCGCAGGATCGCAGGACCGCTGCTCTGCCAGGTGAGCTGAAGCGCCGAATGAAAGTCATGGCGTATTTGGACGGTTACGTAATTCCGCAAGCTCTGCCGCTCGGCTCCGTGGAGCGTGCCGCGCGGCAGAGAAAGTTGCGTGTCACGTGCCTGTCAGGGCCAATCAGGCCTACCCCGGAAGTAACTTACTGTTGCGGATAAGCTATAAGCTGCCCGGGCACCCCTTCACCCCTGTGTATGCACGTGCCTGATACCTACGCATACCTTCTTCTTCTTCTTCTTATTGGGGTTTTACGGCGGTCGGCCACCCACTGTTTGGGGCATTACCGCCACCTACCGACCCGGGGATCGGGCCAGTCTCCAGGCTCTCTAACCCTGACGCTAACTACCTAACCTACAAAACAACTTCCTAGAACCACACTATTCCCCAGATCCGGCCCGCGGGATGATTCTGACCGGCCCGCCAAAGATTACATGATAATAAAAAAAAGAAAAAATTATAAAAAAATAATAATAATTATATATATATATATTTTTTTTTTTTACTTTTTTCTTTTCATGTCAACGTTAACACGCACAATTGAGCCAAAAGTCACTCAATTAATGACAGATTTCATTGATAAATTGAGGGGAAACTTTGCAAGTCGATTTGATGAATTTGACATGTCCAGAGAATTGATGCATTTTGTGAGCAACCCATTTGCCAATGTAGCTGCTATTTCCACAAAAGGACAAGAGTTCCTTGCATCACTTCACATTGATGAAGGTCTCCTGCAACTTGAAATAATTGACATGCAAGCATCATCTGCTCTGAAGCAGGCACTTGAGAATGAATCCACCACAACATTTTGGATAAAGTGTATTCACTTTCACTTTCAGTCAAGACATTCCCCAAAATAAAAACGCTGGCAATATCTGTGCTAACAATGTTTGGCTCAACATACACCTGTGAATCCAGTTTCTCTCACATGAATGCCATTAAAACAAGCAACCATGCCTCCTTGACAAATGAGCATTTGCATCACTGTTTGCGGGTAGCCCTCACTTCCTATGAACCCTCTTTCTCTGCCATTGCCCAGTCAAAGAAGTGCAATCGCTCTCATTAGATGTGTGTATGTAGGCTAGGCCTGTCTGCCCCCCACCCCCCTGATGTTTGAGAGTTAAGAGTCGACAATAAGTGCTAATAAGATGCTGTGATTTGCTGTTGTTGCACAGACATGAAGCACTTTTTCATAAGCTCAGCTGCACTATAAATGTGTTTTTTTGTTCAAGTGTTGATGTTAGAATGTTCAGATGCACATCATGCACTTGTTTGTTTTTTATTTTATTTTTATATTGAAATGTTGAAGAGGAGATGTTGCAGTTGTTGCACAGTCATAAATGAAGCACTTTTTGCAGGAGATGTTGCAGATGTGGCACATAAATGAAGCACTTTTTTTGAAAAGTATACTACTTTTGCAATGTAGTTAAAGGGGAACTACCGGTATCTTATAAATGGCCTTTTTCAGTGTTTAGCATTGTTTCCTAGCTATGTGGACTTATATTAATATGATCTATGTCTCTAATTCTCATATTGGCGCATTCTTCCAATTCTCCTCTCACAATATTCACCCTCACTGAACTGAGTCATCTGAAAATGTGCTGATTTGTGATGTCAGAGAGACACCGCTGCATGATAATCAGCTGAGTTTCCACACAGTTCCCACTGTGGTTGGAGCCCAGGCTCAAAACGGCTTAAGATCTTGAGGTAGAAAAATGCTGTTTTTGAGTACTTGATTAGAAATACAAAACAATGAATTAAAAAAATAAAAATAAAATTACAGAGGTGTTCCATAAACCCACAGGAATTGTGTAAAAGTGCCCAAATAGTGAAAGAAATAGTAAAATAGTTCCCATTTAAATAAATGTTGTGAAAATGTGGTTGCGTGTTGTGTCAAGTGACCATATATTCATAGCACGGGGAGGCGCCGTGGCAGTCCGGCCCCTGGCCCCATGGGTTTCTGACAATGTGGCCCCCTGGACAATTTAGTTGAATAGCCCTGATCTACACTATACTATATACCCCACACTCTATGCATCACGTGTATTTCAGCTTTTCTATCTAAATTCCAACTCTGACCCTGTCCCTCACACCCTATCATACACCCCCACACTTCTCAAAAACCCCATCACCACCTTCGCCTTATCTCCCCCTCCCCCACTCAGTATTTCCGTAATCCCCAACCCCCTGACCCCCATCTCCCTCAACCTTCCCTCCATCTCCCTCCTCTGCACCGCATAACCTACGCCTACCTGAAGGTACGGTGGCTCTTAGTAGGCAAACAGGATAATCATTTAGCCAATGATCTACACAGGTACCAACATACAGCTGGTAATTTAAAGCCATGGGTCCCATTGCATTAAAGTGTTATTATATCTGAGCATAGTAGGTGTACGCCGTCGCCTTTACTGCAAAATCTGCAAACATTTAAAAATCTACTTAGTGGTATGTATGTGTGCCGTGCGTACTCACTGTTACTGTATGTAGCCTCGCAAGGTATATAGCCTACTGGCAAAGAAACTATAAACAGCTATGACCATAGATATATATAGAACACTAGATAGCTTAAGGCGGAGTCACCAGCGTCACTGAACCGCCGCCATCTTGGGAGGGTCAGCCTTGAGTGAGAGTGAGTGAGCTGCACAGACAAAAATACTCATAACTCGCTGAAATATTGAGGATTTACAAACGGGTTGGTTTGCTATAAACATCAAAGATGTAGTTATGATACTGCATACTTATAAAAAAAATAATTTAAAGATGTTTTTTTTACAAACCGCTTGAATCATAGCCACGTTAATAATGCTTGTAATAAACCAAACCGTTTGTAAATCCGTCAATATTTCAGCGAGTTATGAGTATTTTTGTCTGTGCAGCTCACTCACTCTCACTCAAGGCTGACCCTCCCAAGATGGCGGCGGTTCAGTGACGTCGCTCTCCATTGGCCGGCAGGCTTATTGCTTATTCCCAGAGGAAGAGTACGCCTGAGTGCTTCCGCGTTTTCCCTGATTGGCTGCGACACGCCCCGCGGCAGGCGCGGCAGCCGCAGAGCGGAGCGGCAGAGCTTGCGGCAGAGCTTGCGGCATTATGTAGCCGTAATCCCTGATGATTTTCATTCGAAGCTTAGCTCAACTGGCAGTGCTGTGGTCCTGCGGTCCGTTGGTGACAAGTTCAAATCCCTTCCATTTTTTTTTTTTTTTTTTTAACGTGCATTCTTTCGCCGGTTAAGTTTAGGCATTAAGGTTAAGGTTAGGCATTGTTTCGGAGTTGGTTAAGGTTAGAAGGGTTAAGTTTAGGCGCTGTTAAGGAGCTGGTTAAGGTTAGAGTTTGTCTTAGAGAATGGCAATATTCTTTCGGAGTTGGTTATGGTTAAGGTTAAGGTTAGGCATGGTTAAGGTTAAGGTTAAGGTTAGGCATTGTTTCGGAGTTGGTTATGGTTAGAAGGGTTAAGTTTAGGCGCTGTTAAGGAGCTGGTTAAGGTTAGAGTTTGTCTTAGAGAATGGCAATAGACAGCCTATTTCCGCGCTGCAGTGAGGCAATAGACAGCCTATTTCCGCGCTGCAGCTCTCTCGCGCTGCCGTGGTCACATGGGCATCATGGCCAATCAGAGAAAACGCGGAAGCACGCAACGTACTCTTCCGCTGGGAATAAGCTACACGCGGCCGGCAGCGCGGGCAAGCTATCTAGTGTTCTATATAATCTATGGCTATGACGCCCTCGGGCTCTTGTCCTGAAGGAGACGATACTGGAGTTAACCACAAGGGGTACTGGCAACATTTTGGTGGACCTTTTTCTCGTGACGTCAAATTCCTTTTCCGCCCTTGCTAGCGGCAAAGTAAACATGGCGACCCACTAGCCATGTAGCTATGTTTCTATTCTTCACAAGAGATTTCCTATTACAATTTTCATAGTCTGCTCACAACATTTTTATTTAATTGTTTGCACAAACAGGTGCGTGTATAGGGCATTGTGCTCTACAGGTTTCACTTGGAAAAAGGTAAAGCCAATTTTTGCCACCTCGGCCACGGTACGTTAGATAACGTTAGCGTTAGCTAGCTGCAGCCTTTAGCTAACGTTAGCCAGCAGCAGGGTTGTCATGCCACCTGACGTGATTAGCTATTGGAACAAAACAACGGCATCAGGCAGGGCATTATATCTTGCTAGTTTCACATAGCGATGTTTATATTCCGTCCCGGTTTGACATTAATGCAAATTAACCAGGTTAGCTAGTTATGCTAATGTTCTACATAGATGGCATGGTAACGTTAAAGGCGCAGTGCACACACAAAAAACGCATCTTTTCCTATTTACTTGGAGTGCTATCTAGCCATCCAGATAGTTTATATGTTATTTGCCTAGTTTTGGAGATATCTGTCATCACTCCAATACAATGGAGCTGAATGGCACATGGTGTGTGGCGATCAAAGCACCAAAAAAGACATTCGAAAAACTCAAAAGCAATGTCTGATTGATTGATTGATTGAAAAGTTTATTAACAGATTGCAGAATGGGTACAGTACAGTACAGCTCAATACATACAATTGTTAAGGGGATGCAGACCAGAGAAAGACTTTCGTCTTGTTTACATCAGGGTCCCCCATTTTCAATTAATCATAAATGTCGCTTTCATGTCGCTTTCCAGAAATCATGACCTCCATACTCAAGATAATCCACAGACCTTGTTGTGAGCAGTTTAATGTAGGAACTATTTTCTACTGAAGTACACCCATTCATTGAGTTTTTCAAATGTGTTTTTTTGAGTGCCACAAACCATGTGCCATTCAGCTCCATTGTATGTGAGTGATGGCAGACATCCATAGCAGATATTTCCAAAACTAGGCAAATCACACAAACTATCTGAATGGATAGATAGCACCCAGGCCAGGATATGTTTATTTTGGGTGAACTGTCCCTTTAATCCTACCAATGCTCTCCAATAATCCTAATTTAGCTTTCAATTAAAGTCATATATGCTACATGCCATGACAGCAGTATTCTCTTTGTTTCTGTTGACTGATTACTGTATTGTTATTTGACAGAGTGAAGGAGAACAGCCGTCACCATGGGACGACGCTCAACCTCCTCCACCAAGAGTGGGAAGTTTATGAACCCCACCGACCAGGCCAGTAAGTACTGTTACTGACCATGCCAAGAACTGGCAGGTTCTTTGCACACACAGAGTGACCTAGTTGCATCTCAAGTGTTTGCAGAAGAGGCAACAGTCGTAAACGTTTCAGCATGCTGAATCAATGCATGAATGATGGTTGTGTGGTTATGGTTGATCATGTGCACCTATGTTTATTGTGACTCAAGAAAGAGTAGCCTACGTATTTTTGAGTACTTGTTTATACTGTGGGTGGCTGGGTGCATAGGTGTTTGCTTCTTTCTGGTTTTGTTAAGAAGCATAATTTCACCAACATCAAATAGTGTTATGCTAGTACGACCTGGGCCCTATTCCCCGTACCTGGTTCAACTAAGTCGATCAAGAATCCCATTATCCAGATTCAATTAACCCGATGTTTGAATCCGGGATTTTCCTGTTCCTCGAAGGTGGATTCAGTCTCGTTCATTTGAACCAGACTTGAGACCCAGGATAATTGCGCGCGCCTGCCTCAGCTGAAAAGACAGCAAGTGTCGATAGCAGAAATCCTGATTTTCTAACGGCATTGATTGATTGATTGATTTAAAACTTTATTAACAGATTGCAGAATGGGTACAATGCAGTACGGCTCAATAGCCTCGCCGACAAATTAAATGCATAATCTATAGGCTAATTTTAAATCCCTCATTACCCCAATCAATCAGATTATATTTTTTTAAACATGCCTGCTGGCAGTATAGGTTTATGGAATGAATAATCAAATGAGATCTTGCTAGCGAAAATAATTAGTTCAGCTCTTTCAGAATAACGATAAAAACAAGCCCAAATAGTATATCTAATTGATACGAATTATATTATGAGGATATCTGTATGTGCTTAGGTATTATGTACTATATAAATACATGGTTTCCAAAGAGAGGCTTGGAGGGAGGCTTGCAGTTACACTATTAATCAGGTTTTAATCTGTTTCGGACCTAATCCATACATGCATTGAATTGATTACCATTTGGTTTATACCAGTAACACCTCATGTTCATCATCAGATAACAGTGCTTGAAAAGATAAATGCATTTTCTCAAATTCATTCATCAAAAACGTCAAAGGCTCATTCAATTTATCAAGTCACGTCACCAAATCCATCAAACAGCGCATCTCCTCATATATTTTAATCCCAGTTACAATATCACAATAACGTGTGACACTGTCACAGTGATACAATTAAATACTCCACAGATTCAGATTCCTCATAATTCATATCCACAATCCGCGCATAGACGCTTCAGCTTGAATGAAACACATCCGGGTGCTCCGTTAAGCAAATACACAGCGAAAAATATTAAACTAATCAGAGCCAAACACCCGATAGGTTTCATTCATTAAAAATATCCCAGCGGGATTCACATTTGCAATGATCCGTTTAGTCCGTTATTAAAATAACTGTCGCGACTCGCGAGCGCCGTATCCGTATAAATATGACGTGCATTATATAGGACAAAGTAAATTCATAGGCTGAATATGATTTATTATCAGCGTTACTGCAGACCTATTATTTTACATTTCAAACGAAGCACAAAAACATAATTCAGAATGGCATAATGGGATCTAGACTGTGAGAAATATTTCAGGAAGGGAGCTGGGATTTCTTTGCGAGGGCGTGGCCATAGTTCATCCAGCTAACTGAACTTAACCCTGCCCTCGACCAGGTTCAAACTTTTTGATCTGTTGTCATAGTGATTTAGACAATCGAGCGTCGGTGAATGGAAAGGTCTGGCTTAAGTCAAGCTATGCTGAAAATTATCCGGCTAACTCAGTTAGCCAGGTACGAGGAACGGGGCCCTGTAGTAGCCCCATGTATCCCCTAGCTTCACTAAAATGGGCAATGAGACCTTTTCATAAACATTCTATTTCTGTTTTATTTCCAGTTGTAATGTATGACTAAATACAAAGTATACACATGCAAATAACACAAATATATTTCCCCTTCTCCAGGGAAGGAGGCCAGGAAAAGGGAGTTGAAGAAGGTATACATTCACCTGAAATAACGTGATGACATCACAATGACATCAGTGTTTCACACGCTGTCTTGTCGTACGACAGACTTGTAAAGCTTCTGTATGGTAAGTATTGCATCATAACCCTGACGTTCACCTGCCCCCCTCCAGAACAAGAAGCAGAGGATGATGGTGAGAGCTGCTGTGTTGAAGATGAAGGACCCCAGACAGATCATCAAGGACATGGAGAAGCTGGACGAGATGGGTGAGGGCTCTGCATGATTATACAGGCTATAGTTGTGTTGTTAACGGAAGGCTTGTAGGATTGAATGAATGAATAGTTTATTTTCGGTCTTTGTTTACAGAAGAAGATTATACAGGCTATAGTTGTGTTGTTAATGGAGGCTTGTTGGATTATACAGGTTATAGTTGTGTTGTTAACACATTGATTGCCAGCCATTGTACCCATCAAAGTACCCAGTCTGCCACCGTTGAAAGGAGATGTTTACCTTCTTTGCAGGGCTATAACTTTTTAAATTTGATTGCTATATTGACATTACTATGGCCCATTCAACATCGATTATCTATCGTTCAGGATGTGGGAACGTTATACTTTTTCATTCATACATTGTTGTGTTAATACCTTCTAGAATATAAGTATGTTTTTAATCTTTTCTGCTGTAATTCCAAAAACGCTAGTTATAGGCCCAAACGCATATGATAGATTATCGATTGCCGTTTCTTTCCCATACACGCTATATTAAAAAATGTAAATGTATATGATCGGTATACATTATGCTTCATCATGCGTGAAGGAAGGGGGGGGGGGGGGTCGTTTATAATTCCTTGATCATCAGTAACGGCTTTATGTAGGTAGGGTGGATATATTGATCAGACTGATTACAAACAAGGAAACCAGGCGGCGGTATTGAGCCGTTGCAGTCACATCTAGTGTCCAGCTAGAGCATTGGGGGTTGGGTGGATGAATTATGAATGCCATGGCGAAAAAATTAAATATTGATCTCAAAAACGCTGTACAGCGATCTTGGCAGACAACGCATGGCGGGCAATAACGCTGAAAAGCGATTTTGTGCTAATGGATGGCTTGTTGGATTATACAGGTTATAGTTGTGTTGTTAATGGAAGGCTTGTTGGATTATACAGGTTATAGCTGTGTTGTTAATGGAAGGCTTGTAGGAATATACAGGCTATAGTTGTGTAGTTAATGGAAGGCTTGTAGGATTATACAGGCTATAGTTGTGTTGTTAATAGAATGGATGTTTCACAAATGGATGTGATATCAGGCTATGTGGACACAAATCCTGTTCATAATAATGAATTGTTACTTTCCTAATTTTCTCCCTTTTTAGTGCTGATCACTTAATTTGAAGGAGTCTTGTTGAATTGTTTTCCTGCTCACATGAAGTGACGTTTCCTCTCCATTGTATCAGAGTTCAACCCAGTGCAGCAGCCGCTGCTGAACGAGAAGGTTCTGAGGGACAAGAGGAAGAAGCTGAGAGAGACGTTTGAGCGCATCGTCCGTCTGTACGAGAGGGAGAACCCCGACACCTACAAGGAGCTACGCAAACTGGAGCTGGACTATGAGACCAAACGAGGACAGCTGTCTCTCTACT
The DNA here is from genome assembly GCF_963971535.1 of Notolepis coatsorum. Classification (NCBI taxonomy): domain Eukaryota; kingdom Metazoa; phylum Chordata; class Actinopteri; order Aulopiformes; family Paralepididae; genus Notolepis; species Notolepis coatsorum. The sequence continues at coordinate 46,861,706 of NC_140178.1, forward strand.
TTGATTCAGTCAAGGTGTGTGTTTGTCTGTCTGTCTGTGTGTCCGGTGTTAGTGTATGCATGTGTCTTGTGTGACGTTACTATACATATCTGGGATTTACTCAACAACACTACACAGTGTTGAACTTCCAGGATCCAGGTTGTCCTTATAGCAAAAATATAGATGCACTTGTAGTTGTGCACAATGCTGAAATCACAATAGACCAGCGGTTCTCAAACTACGGGTAGGTGACCGTGGGGTCGCGCATTGACAAAATTCATCAACGGAGGCCGACACAGTATTCCAATACAAATTTCACTACATCCTGCACATGTAATTGCGGAGGCCACGTCTGGTCTTTTGTGAGTCAATGTGTACTCAGATATTATTAGTGATCGCCACTGTCTCTTAACTAAAGCTCTTCCAGGGGGGGGGGGGGGGAGAGACTTTCCAGGCCAAGCATATAAAGCTGATTTGAGTAGACTGGTATTGTAACCTGGACACTCGCAATGGATTTGACCGTGTGTTCCAAATGCTGGCAAAAGAAAGGTGGAATCTAATAGTAGCGACACCAGCACTACTAAAATTAAACGAAGTAAAAGACAAGACAACGGAACCGCTAGCTTTCTTTCAGAAAGAAAAAAACGACTTTGGAGCAGAGAAAACTGCTGAAAACTGCAACAGTCAACGAAAAAGGACTACATGCTTAATTTATTATTATTATTTGTATCTAGCTGACATCTTTGACCGACTCAATGACTCAATGCGACTCAAAGATTTTGGGGTATTTACTCAGCTTGATGTTTTTTTTGAAGGAACAGACTGTTGCAAAGAATTATTTGTAGCAGCCCATCATCTATAGCCACATAGAAGGGCTCATTGAACAATTTCAGAACTATTTTCTATTTGACTGGATCCAATATCCGTTCATTACGCATGGCGCAACAGGCTGTCGCACACAGACACTGTCTGAGCAGGAGGCGCCCGTTGTTCTCTCGTGTGACAGGCTACTGAAAAGTCCAGTTCACTGGGACGGCCCCTCGCAAAGTTCTGGATATCAGTCTGGAATGAGTACCCAATGTTATGTAATGCTGCTGCGCTGAGAAAGCTTGTCCCCTTCTCACCAACATACCTCTTGTGAGGCCCGATTTTCGGCACTGACATTAATAAATACAGATTTCGCCTCAAGAGTAGAAGCGGATCTCCGCCTCTTTCTGACCACAACGCAGCCACATATCATGGAACTGTTCAAATGTACACAAGCACAGCACACCCTTCCCGTCTCGTTTTTTTTATTCTTAAAAAGCGCAAATGTGTATACAGAAACAATTCCGTTGCTTTTGTTGATAATATTCATTGATAACAGTGCTGTAATTTCATTTTCTAATAAATATGCATGATCAAGTTCAACAACGTGCGCTTTTATTTTGATATTCCTTATTTTCACGTTGAAATTACGTGATACATTAAGTTTGGGGTCGCCAAAAAAATTCCTAAATAAAATATAGAAAAGATTGAGAACCCCTGCAATAGACTTATATTAACTGACCATTGGGGCAAAGCACACACAGAACAAGACTGTTCTTGGTAAATGGACTGCGTTTATATAGCATTTATTAATCCAAAGTACAATTTATACCTCACATACACACACACTCATGACAGAGGCAACCATGCAAGGAGCCCACCTGCACATTGGGAGCAGGTAGGGGGTTCAGTGTCTTGCTCAAGGACACTCAATACTGCCGGTAGGAGCCGGGATCAAATCTTCAAATTAGCAGACAACCGTTCTACCTTCTGAGCCACTGGCAAAATAAATTCAAAATAAATCATGGTCAGTGCCTAAAGAGTGGTCTTCCTCAGCGTGACCTTTGTTCGATCAGTCAATTCACACAGTCTCCAAAAAGTCCAGAGTAATCAGTTTCTATCTAAAACTTCTTAATCAGTATCCTTCTTCAGTTATTTTTTTCTTTTTTCTTTATTACTTACACCCTTTGATTTATTTGTTATGTCTCAGAATGCAGAGTCTGTGGAGGTGGACAGTATCCCGCTGCCCGAGATGCCCCATGCCCCCTCCAGTATCCTCATCCAGGACATCCCACTGCCAGGCGCTCAGCCTCCCTCCATACTCAAGAAAAACTCCTCCTTTGGGTTGGTGTTTCTCTACTGTTGGATCTTTTTGTTGTCGATCATACCTTAGCACTTACTTGTAAACATACACAATAAGATGTGATACTATTTTGGTTGCCATTCTGTTGAGTCTTCTGTCCTATTTAAGTTTACTGTGGTATTGTTCCTATATTATTCATTACACATACAGGAAGTACAATATCGTCTTTTCCCCTCTTCCATAATCCTGCTCTCTTTGTCTCTCGCTCTTTTCCCCTTTTGTCCCTCACCACTTGTTTCATTTTCTCTCTCTCTCTCTCTCTTTCTCTCTCTCTCAGTAAAGGGTCTCTTACTTCATCGTCTGGTCCAGTATCTGCAGCAGTGGCAGGTGTCCCTCGTTTGCCCCCAGGGAAGAAGCCCCCTGGCCCCCCACCCGGCCCGCCGCCCCCACAGGTCCTGGCACTGTATGGCATTCCCTCTCGCCGTCCCTACGGGACAGAAGCAGGTACACCACAGACCTCACTTTCCACAAGGTCACTAACATTTCTAGATTGCAAATAGTATTAGAAATCTGCCATATTAAAGGTGAACTACGCAGTTAAGAACACGTTTTTAGAACACTCACTAGAATAAGGAGTTATTATGTAAATAGGATTTTTAACTATCTTTTTGGCAAGGGCCAAAACATAGCACTGCTGTGGGGGGTTGGGAACCTTGTATCTCCATAACAGTCGACTTTTCAGGAATTTAGAAAAACGACCTACTTTTCATATTGACAGCCATGTTTTTATGAAATTCTACATTGGGTTTTGAATGGGTTTCAATGTCCTTTGGGTCATGACAGTCACAACACAGATAACCATGTAAGTAAAAGAAAAAACATGAAAATCACCAAGGAGGTTTTCACCTGACAGCAGTGATATTTAGTATATACACATCTAATTCTTCTTCTTATTTTTTTTACTTTGTTATGTATATATTTATACTTCAAATAGCATAACACACATATTCACATATCACCTAGGCCTGAACTTACCAGTATTCTCTCTCTCTCTCTCTGTCTGAACAGAGCCCTCCATTCCTGGCATTGACACAGAGTCTCCTATGGATGTGGGCAGAGAGAGGGACAGCGGCAGTGAGAGTGACGGAGACGGGGACGACGGAGAGGAAGACGACAGCGACTCCGAGGAGGAGAGCGAAGGAGAGAGGGATGAAGGAGGAGACAGAGAAAGGAGGATGGAGGTGGACAGAAAGGAGGACGACAAGGGAACAGAGGAGGACCGAGAAAGAAACGATAGACTTGCAGGTTGATTGATTGATTGATTGCATTTATTTGACATTTCATCTTGAAGATTGATATGGGCTGCTCACCAGACAGAACAGTCGTGTACAATTAAAAAAAGGTCAGGATAATCCGATTACGCAATAAAGCCTTAATAAGGCTTATTGCCAGTGTGGTCCTTTAAGCGAGTGGGCTATAGTGTAAATAAGCCTCATTAAGTCTGAACTGTCTGAGCGTTGTCTTATGGATACCGCCATGTACTTAATTAGTCTGTAAAGTAGAAAATGCATATCTTTATATCGGATTTTCCAGTTTTCGTCCCTCCTCCTTATTGCATCTGCCCCTTGAATCAAGTGGGACTTGATTAACATAAAGACCGGCCAATCTGCTGGTCTCGTGGCTCCTGTAGTCAAGCCCAGAATGCAAAATGAGCAAATGTACAAGTCTACTAGACAAACCTCAACCTACTACGAATTCAGTTTGGGACCAAGTAAGAAGCTGAAAACTTGCCACTTGCAAGGTAAATTTTTTTATCTATTCTCAGCAATTATTTTTATTTGGTTGGTAGATCATGTTGAAATTGTAATTTTTAACTCATTCCCCGCCAACAACGAGTTTACTCATTATTGGGAGCCGACGCTTGAACGCCAACAACGAGTATACTTTTCCTTTTTTTCAATATTTGTATTCATTATTCATCCAGAGACCTTGGTGTTAAATAGGGAATGAGTCTGAGATCGCCAAATTGCAATACCGGCCGCATCCAGCTAGATGGCGGTATCGAGCAACCTTTGAAACCTTGTATCTTGGCCTGTGCAACGGTCAAATGTCACCGGGCACACTTTTCTTTGTCGGGCGAATGGAGCGGTTATAACGATCGGATTGAGAAGCGTCAAATGCTCCCGATTAGGGATGCCCCGATCGATCGGCCACCGATCGTTATCGGCCGATAATCAGTATAAATATGCGATCGGTGATCAGTGATAATGCTTTATTTTCGCCGATCGTCAACCGATCTCACTCGCTGTCTCAGTTCTGTCTCAGACACCGGGTGGTGCGGCGTCTGCTCATCCCTCCAGCCCCTCCCGCACGCATGTAAACATGGGTCTAGTAGTCTAGTGGGACGGGACACGGGAGGACGGCGTCTCCCTGAGCTAACGTTAGCTTAGCTACCGTTACAAAATGACCCAGTCAACTATTCACTTTTAGTTTAATACATGATGAGGCATTGTCTAACTGAACGGTATCTAGCCGGCCAGCTACCGATAGCTCCTGACATCAACAAACGCTCCACAAAGTCTAGTAGAGACGTGTATGATACCTGTTAGCTGTTAGCTCACGTTAGCGCAAGTTAGTTCACTGTTCAAAACTAAATGTCCCATTGAACTAAATAATTCACTGAGGCGTTGTATTAACGTTATATATCCGGCTAGCAGTAGCTACAGATAGCTCCTGATATCAATGTCTTATAACACTGATTCGATGCGTATTCGAGCTGAGGGCATGTTGAATGTGATATGACCACAGTAACGTTATACCATTAGGGTCCATCTGCAGCGCAGGAGAATGCTTGCCGTAGCTCGAGGCTACTCGAGTATAGGGTCCAGGTGCAGCTCCGGAGAATCCTGGCCGTAGCTGGAGGCTACTAGAGTACACACAGACAGTGGAGCTTGTTGCGTGGTGGCGATGTCTCGCAGATAATACAAGTACAAGTCTAATTATATAATATATATATTTTATATTTAAAAAAAAATTATATAAAATTAAAAAAATGTTAATCAAAAACGATCGGTATCGGATCGGTATCGGCCGATATGGCTCACGCCGATCGGTGATCGTATCTGTGGCAAAAAACGTCATCGGGGCATCCCTACTCCCGATGCATGATGTGTGGTGGATTATGTTGGCGACACGATCGACACCAATACTGGGACTCGCAATCAGATAATTGGAATATTCTTTTTGGGGTACATCCTAGTGAAGGTAAGGGCTATATGATATCAATCCTGCGTCGATCCAACCATGTCTTCACCTCGATCGGAACGTATGTGTGTAACGTTACTCCACAACGTATGCCGTTGGTGACGATCAAAGCATAAAAAAACGAGGAATTTGGGAATAGTAGCGTGTACAGGCAAGAAACGGCAACGTTTATAGTAGAATGACGTATAAGGCTATTACTCAGCCTTTCGTGAATTACCCCAGACCACGCTATAACTATACTTATATTCACCACGGTATAACACAGGAACGTATGGATGAAAAAATTCATTCTTTTTCACATATTGAATGATCGATAGGTGATGTCAAATGGGCCATAGTATTGTATCCATAGCTATAATATAGAATATAGTTATAGCTCTACAAACAAGGTGACGCACTCCTATCTTTTAAGGCGTGGCAGTGCTACCACGGGGCCCGTCTTATGGCTGGCAGCCAATAAGTTAAAAGTAACTCACAAGCCAAAAAAGTTTGGACAATTCTGCTGAAAAGGCCGAAAGTAATAGCTGGCTAGAGTACTTTTCTCAATGCTATGCGAGTAGGAAAGCAGGGAGCAGCTGGCAGGCGAAGCGACAAACGGGACTTGATTCCAGTTTTGAACTTTTTGAAGAGCTCTGTCGAACAGCGTTTCCGTTAGCCGCTAATTACCGGTATTTGACCGGCAAAATCTGTTGAAGTCCGACACATTTAATCTCTCCGGTCTTAATGTCCGGTGAAAATAATTCCCTGAGTCTAAGCACAATTTGATTATTTGAATTGTATTAAAATAGGCTAAAATTAAATAGCCTATGCGATGAACGAAACGATCATTACATTTGTTTCCTCGTTGCTTCTAATAATGACAACGACGTTGTCAGCGAGAGCTTAGTGCTGGGTGTGCGAACTTTTGTGAAGCTGCAGAGCCAGAGCAACAACAGCACAATGCAGTATTCCAGCAGTACTCCAATTCAGCCATTTTCAGCCAATGTTGGGTGGGGGGCGCTGCTGTGCGGTTCCCAGAAAAGAGCCAATAACAGCTGAATGAGCTGCTCTGCAGCGCCATACTCTTTGCAAATAAGTCGTTGCGAGGTGGAGAGTCGTCACGCAAACCACGATAATGTTGCCGTCTCTCTGCTTTCTCAGTTCTTCGCTTGATATAATTAATACAAATGTCCAATATAACGGAATTCGTTAGCTCATAAAAATGTGATTATAACAGCTGTTTAGTGTCGGACCGACTGCCCACATACGCGGTCTATTTTATTTCAAGTCCGCAGCAGCACGGAGTATCGAGGGACTTATTTTATTTGGAATATATTAATGACTGTATCCGCAAAAGTAGCCTAGTTTTAAGTAATACTATTATAAATCTACATGCCTTGAGGATGACATTCTTTATATAGCCTGCCTATCAATTGTTTTAAAGCTCAATAAACTATGACCGGAATTAATCTCATTTGTCCGGTAGATTGAAATCTTGCAGGTCACGGAGACCGGCAAAAATTTTTTCTAACGGAAACCCTGCTGTCGAACTTGGTCAAAGTCCTGTGTTTGAGTGTGTTTTTGTTTCTCTAGCAGCTCGCAGTGTGCGCTTCGCAGACATGCCCCCCGCGGTGCCCAGAGAAGGAGGGAGGAAGAAGAAGCGAGTGGTGAAGAAGACGAAGGCTATTACACCTCTGCAGGCCATGATGCTCCGGATGGCAGGTACTGGATTACTGGACTGTTCACTGATGGTGCTTGTACATAAATCACTATAGGGTAGGGCTGGGCGGTATGATAAAAGCTGCTATCACGATATTCACTAGACATTTTTTCCAATATCAGCATACGATGCATCGATTAATCGATTTGAATATGTTAGAATAGATTTTGTGTATTGTTTTTATTGACCTATAGTCCATTCATGCTGAGTGAATCAGTTCCCCCAGCCACATTTGTGTATTCAAAAAAATCTGGGGAATTAACTGATATAAAATTAATCGAATCGAATCGTGGTCAAATGAAGAGATTTCATGATGCATTGAATCGTTGCCTGAATAATCGTAATCGAATCGTTGTGGGGTCGAATCGTTACACCCCTAAGCATAGTATATCATAATATCTGCTGTTGGATAGTCTAATTAATATTCATTGCATTGATCTGCACGAGTGAAGTCGACTCAAAACTGAAATTTTCAAATGGTATTTCCTCAAATATTTTAGATGACAATTTTGTGGGAAATATGAGTTACTGAGTGCTTGCTGTCATTAGTTTAGTCAACAGAATTGTATACAATATCACAATATGATCCCATTGAAAGACAATAAACTGGAATATTGAGTTATTGCCCAGTGCTCTTCAGTACTAATAGTTCCTCTAAATACATCATCATAGGTAGTTATACCAGAAATCTGTACTTTCATGCGTTTCTGGACTAACATTTCTTGAGTGGACTTTATTGCATTATGATCAATAATTCAAACAAAGCACAGACAAACGTGTCTTCATTTCCTCATCTGGTTAGATGAAAGTTAAATAAAAAATAAAATAGATATTGACCTATTTCAAACCTCAACCTCTTTTCTTGGTTCATCCTCCAATCACAAACAAAGTTTGTCTGAGGGAAGCAACAGTTGTGATTGGAGGATCAAGAAAAGAGGGCAGGGTTTGCGATAGGTCAATTGTAGCATTGTAGGGAGATTAATACATAATGCACCATTATTCATTGTATTCTCTTGTGCTTTTCCTGCCAATATGGCACACAGCTCATGGCCATGGTTGTTAATGAATGATAATTATCTGTCTTTTGATTACAATCACCAGTCATTTGCCTACCAAGATGTCTGGGATGATGATGTAATGGAATATTATGAATTTGGTTTTGTCCTCCAGGTCAGTCCATCCCTGAAGAGGATGAGGAGGAAGAGGAGGTGGAGGAAGAGTACACAGATGAATCAGACAACTCGGACATCGAGGACAGGGGACCCCCTGGCGAAACCCCGACTCCCCTTCTGCCCAATCAGCGCCTACCCCCTCCTGCTGGGCCAATGGGAGGACAGCAGGGGCCTCCACACATGCAAGGTCCACCTATCACAGGGCCCCCACCATTGGGGCCACCCCCGGCTCCTCCAATGAGGCCTCCCGGTCCGCCTTCAGGTCCGCCTCCTGGCCCCCCGCCTGGTTAGTTCCAAGTTCAGTTTCTGCTTGATTTACATTTGATGACCTCCTCAAACTGAGTGCTCCGTTTACTTATGAACTTGTTCTATGAACATGACATTCAAAAAAGTGTTTTTATATTCGTATACTGTTTAGAAATGCTCTGTTTAGAGGATATGTTCACTCTCATTCTTAGGTGCTCCTCCATTCCTGAGGCCCCCTGGTATGCCTGGAGGTCTGAGGGGACCCATGCCACGTCTTCTACCCCCGGGACCTCCTCCAGGTCGCCCCCCTGGCCCTCCTCCAGGCCCCCCTCCTGGCCTCCCACCCGGCCCACCACCACGAGGCCCACCACCCAGACTACCACCCCCGGCACCACCAGGTATGGTTTGGGTTTGTGTTTGTGTGTGTGTGCACGGGACCGTCGGTTCAGTACACACTGTGTACTGAACGAATACAACGTTACTTTAACCACTAACAGAACGCACATGCTGAACCTTTTTTCGTGTGTGAAACTTAATTCAAAACTCCCAAGTTCACCCCTTCCCAAAATATAACAGCCCATATTCAGCCCACGCACACCACTGAGAGATGCCTGTAATTTAGCATAGCCTCATAGTATGGCGAACGCAAACAACAAGCCAGATATAGAAGACCTACCCCCCTCTCCCACACACACACACACACACACACACCCTCTCTCTCTCTCTCAGTGCGATTGAGAAGGGGCTGTCTCTCGGAGATCAAATAATGAAAGTTTACGGCATATAGAAAGGACATTCATACAATGCACCTCCGAACAAGGTGTGATATTAATGAAGCGATATCTTTTCCTTGGCATGAAATGGGAAATAGTAATGAAACCATTAGGGACCTGCATGCATGACACTTCTGTCTCTATTCAATAAAGTTTTACCCTGGGGGATGATTTACAATAAAGTGCTAAAACAGAAAAGTAGGCTACTTACATTCTTAAGTATTTCCAACCAGAGCTTGATATTGATTCAGAGTGCAAATCACTGTCTTCACGACTTGTTGTTATTGTTGTTGTTGTTGTTAATTTGTTACTACTGGCACATTCTTCAGCTCAATGACGTCACGTGTCTCCTATCCGTCAATGCAGCGTATTCAGGCCCACCCCCACCGGGGGCTGTTTTTATATAAAAAAAGAATTATTTTATTTTTTATTTTTTTTGCAAGTCTGTTATTAATTTGAATATAGAATATTCGTTGACGCCCCTACTTAACCCTTTCTCTGCCACGCTTATGTACATCCTTATACCATCCTCTGACGGCTCTATTTGTCTATGGAGAAGTTCCCCTTCTTTGCAGGGCTATAACTTTTTAAATTGTATTGTTAAATTGACATTACTATGGCCCATTCAACGTCAATTATCTATCGTTTAGGATGTAGCAACGTTCTACTTTTTCATTCACATATTTATACTAAAATACGGTCTAAAGTATAAATATGTTTTTATCGTTTTCTGCAGCATTCTGCAGAACGTGATTTATAGCCCTAAATGCATTATATTGATGATCAAATACAGTTTGATAGCGATCGGCGGCAGATAAAAAATTTCAAATGGACGTGCTTCTAGAAGTTACTACTGATCATCTGATGTTGACCGGATGGGGGGGGGGTCGTTTATAATTCTGTGGCCAACGTTAGATGATTCATGTAGTGTGGGTGATATGATCATCAGATCAGTTTGTATCGAACACGGTAATAATAAACGCTGAAACTTAAACCAGTCTCCTCGGGCCGTTGGGCGATGAGCGTGGAGCAAAAAGATTGCTATTATGGGATGTTGAAATATGCGATCCATCTCCAGGTTGTATAATAGTATATACGTCCAAATCATGTTGTTTATCGAGTTATTGGTAACGGATCGCTATCCATTGTGTCGAGCTCGAGTCCCGGGAGCTATAGCGAGTGGTCGGACCGAATTTGGATGAGCACCAGTTTCCGGTTTGCTGTTTGGGCGATCCGCCGATCGGCCACCAGATGGCGCTCTTGAACCGTTGGAGAGTTGAGAGGGGATCAACAGTAGATCTCAAGTCTCCGCGGGAGAAATATGATTGCCATCACAGATTATTGAAATATTGATCTCAATGACGTGTTACGGCGTCATTGGCAGATTAAGCATGGCGAGCAATGACGAGTTATGGCATCCTTGGCGATTAAAGGGTTAACAGTAACTGCACACTACATCACCCCTGAGTAGAACATGGAAAGCCAAACTTTCCCCCACTGTACCGAACCGTGACTTCAAATACCGAACCGTGGTTTTTGTGTACCGTTACACCCCTACAAATTATCCATTGAACATGGACACAGACCATGGACAGAAATATGTAGTTCATAGAAATCACGCTGTCTGTCATGTCAATGGTCATGGAGGAACCCTGTGAGTGTGTGTCTGTTATTCATTCTCTCAAAACTCTGCGTTCGGTCAGTGTGAGTTCTCCATCTGTGTAGGAGTATTTGTTTTTATCATTGTTGGAAAACATGAGCCTCAGTGTTCTTTGTCAAACACAGTGGAAACACAGATGGTAAAGGGAAGTGCTGCTCAGCTGCAGTTCAACCCAAACCCAATGTGTGTAAAAATTTACATAAAAATGGAGACATCCATACATCATCATCATCATCATAAAACCTTTATTTATAGCTCATAGACCATTAGACATAAGCTCACCTCCTGTGTAACTCCATGGGAATAGTCTTAAACAAACAAAGACGGTAGGTAGTTTTCCACACGTTGGAACTAAAATCTCTTTCCTTCTGTCTCTTCACAGGCCTCCCCCCTCCTCCCCCGAGAGCTGGCGGTCCTCCCCGTCCCCTCGCCCCTCCCCTCTCCCTCTTCCCCCCACCGCTCAATTCCGGCGTCCTCAGCGCTCCCCCCAGCATCGTCCAGCGACAGCAGAAAGGCTCCGCCCAGGAGGCCTCTCAGAGCAACCTGCCCCCTCCCCCCATGACCATGCGCCCGGGGGTCATGCAGATGCCCCCTCCCCCCGGGACGGCCACCGCCCCGTCTGGCCCCGCCCCTGGCGGCAACCCGCCCGGCCACCACCACGCGGCCACCATCGAGAAGCGAGCCAGCATCACCTCGGTCGCGGCCGGCGGGGGCGGCCTGGTGGCGGGTGGCGTGGCTGGCGGAGCCACCATCTCCGCCAAACCTCAGATCATCAACCCCAAGACGGAGGTCACCCGCTTCGTGCCCACGGCGCTGAGGGTGCGTAGGGACAAGATCGGGGGCTCGTCCGGGGGACCGATGTCGGGGCCCACGGAGAAAGCGTCGGCGGGAGGCGGTGGAGGAAGGAGGGGAGACGACGGAGCGGGGCAGAAACAGCAGGCCATGGCTGCTCCCTCGGCCAACCCCATCCAGATGGGCGCCGTGCCCCAATCCAACATGAAGACGAAGGACCAGGTGTACGAAGCATTCATGAGGGAGATGGAGGGACTGCTCTGAGACTGGTGGGGGGTCAACACGGGGCTTTGAACAACAAAGGATTGACGAGTTTGTTTCAGTTACACATTTTCTGTGCAGAGTTAATGCTACTGCTCTTTTCTTTATCCTCAACTGACCATCATGTTCTGTCAAACTGTCTAAAATCTTTTTTTTGTGACATCGGATAATTATGTGTTATATGTGAGATCTTTGGATGGTTCTGGATGTCTTGGATGTTGTATTGTCATAGTGGGGCAGGGGGGGGCATGTGAATAGGCTATGATGATACAAAATCTGATCAGTGAATGTGTAATTGAAGCACATGTGGATTGGCTGCAACTTCCCATCAAGAAGCGTATGTCAAGAAGATCTAAATGCTCTGAAAACACAAGTATTGTGTCGTTTCTGCTCCCAGAAATGCTTGTCTTTCGTTTCTTCCTGACAAAGTAGAATGTCTGGCTCCCTTCCAACCAACTGTATATGATGTGCGATTTGGCTTTACCTGAAAAAGCAATTTTTATATGATCTGTCAAATGTTTATTTTATTGTTGACCTCAAATTGTTTGGACTTCTGTTCAAAATAGAAGATGTGGAATGCTTGTCAAAGAAACCGAAACAAGATGGTGTAAAATACATGTCTGAATTTGTTTGACCTGAAGGTAAATAAATACTTGAAACTATTTTTCACATTCTCTTTTTTTTTTTTTTTTTTTTATATATGGCTAGTCCTTGAAATCTATGGAAAATAAAATGTGTTTAACCTCAGAGTGTTTAGGAGCACATGGATAATGGGTACATTAGATGGCTATTTGGAAGTGCACAATACTTAGACAGATTAAAGGTGCTGTAAGTAGTATTTTTGTGTTAAAATAAGTGGTCTATATGTTAAAATAATAGCTTTACATTCCGACAGCCATCACTGATGGAGTGATGTGTCTCCCAGTCCCTCCGCTCTGCAGAAAACACAATAAATGTTCTGGTATCCTGTTCCCACTTTATCCAATCACGAGAGAGAACACACTGCAAAAATGGTCTGACAAAAAATAAATGTGTGCTTGAAAAAACAAGTAATAATTTATAAATAAATAAAACAAATAATTACCATTGCAGTAAGAAAATTTGGCTGGCAAGATTTCTTGAAATAGGTAAAATGCAACACCTCAAGCCCCAGGTGCTTGACTCCCTCGACCCCTTGCAGTTTGCATACCAGGCAAACATTGGGGTGGAGGACGCCATCATCTACATGCTCCACAGAGCTTACATGCACCTGGAGAAGCCGCGCAGCTCAGTGAGGATTATGTTCTTTGACTTCTCCAGCGCCTTCAACACCATCCAGCCTTCACTGCTAGCGGAGAAGCTCACAGTGATGCAGCTGGAGCACGGCTTGGTGGCCTGGATCACTGACAGTCTGGACAGTCAGTCTGACGTGCTGGTGAGCAACACCGGTGCCCCCCAAGGAACTGCTGTCACCCTTCCTTTTCACCCTCTACACCTCCGACTTCTGCCACAACTCGAGCGGCTGCCACCTGCAGAAGTTCTCCGACGACTCCTCCATTGTAAGTTACATCACCGACGACAATGAGGAGGAGTATAGAGCCCTTGTGGAGAGCTTTGTGGGGTGGAGCGACAGCAACTACCTCCAACTCGACATCAGAAAAACCAAGGAGCTGGTGGTGGACTTTTGGAGGGGCAAGAAGAGCCCCCCCCCCCGACTGCCATCACCATCCGGGAGGATGAGGTGGAGGTTGTGGAGACATAATAAGTTCCTTGGAGTACACCTAAAGTAAACAATAAACTGGACTGATCGGACAACACAGAGGCCCTCTACAGGAAGGTACAGAGCAGGCTGTTCTTCCTGAGGAGACTCGGGTCCTTCAATGTGTACAATAGACTGCTGCAGTCTTTCCACCAGTCTGTAGTGGCCAGCGTCCTCTTCTATGCTGGGGGGGCTACATCAACTAAAGGTACACCAACAAGATGGTGAGGAAGGCTAGCTCTGTGGTGGGAGTCGAGTTGGTCAGACTATAGGTGGTAGCAGAGAGGGGGATGAGAAGGAATCCTGGAGAATCCCAACCACCTTCTCTATGATGAGCTAGTCAAGATGAGAAGCACGTTCAGTCACAGACTCTAACCCCCCCCGACACTCAACTAACCGCCTCTGCCAGTCCTTGGTACCAGTGGCCATCAGTCTCCACAACAGCAGGCAGGGACCGATGCCAGCAGCCGGAGGACTAACGACAGCCGAACTCAAGAACTACTAGGAATGTCTGATCACTGAGTGTGTCTGACTCCCACCTAAATGGACAACGTATGACGTATATCACGCCATACCCTTATGCATACTGCACCTGTGTATACCGTATACTTACTTACTCATAGTATATATTTAGATTATAATGTATATTGTAACTATATTTATTGTAATGTAAATATAACTGATAGGGCATATGGACCCTCATCTGCACCTTGATTTACACTGCCTATGTACAGTTTCTTCCCCTTCGGATGTATGTATTTTTTATGATCTCTTTTTACTACACAGTTCTGTATGTCATAAATGTCATGATGAATTGAAAATGGGGGACCCCGATGTAAACAAGACGAAAGTCTTTTTCTGGTCTGCATCCTCTTAGCAGTTTGTTTTGTATTGAGCCATACTGTATTGTACCCATTCTGCAATCTGTTAATAAAGTTTTCAATCAATCAATCCAGCCTACTTGCTCATATGCGTATACTCAGAGTAAATTATATTGTTATATTGTATTACCATGTACCTCCCCTCCCCATGCTGCTATGATGCCTGAATTTCCCCAAGGGGATCAATAAAGGAATATCTTATCATTCTAGGGTTATCTCCTGGTTGGATAAAGTGGGGAGGAATACCAGAACATGTATTTTCTGTTTACTGCAGTGCTGGCTGTTGGAATGTAGAGCCACAAACAAACAAAAATACCACTTACAGCTTATTTACCTCTTTGCTGAGAGGATAATGTCATAAATGTCTTGATGAATTGAAAATGGAGGACCCTTATGTAAACAAGACGAAAGTATTTTTCTGGTCTGCATCCTCTTAGCAGTTGTTTGTATTGAGCCATTCTGCAATCTGTTAATAAAGTTTTCAATCAATCAATGCTGTAACGTTAGATCAGAAACTTCAAATAACTCGGCCTGATCTCATGCATGAAATAGTATTAGTTTTATATATAGGATTGAGAAGGCAGGCTGTTCAGTGGAGTTTTGCTGGGTTCCGGGGCATGCTGGGATTGAGGGAAATGAGACAGCTGATTCCCTTGCAAAGCAGAGCCTGGAAAAGGAAGAAGTTTACAAGTATTTCAATGGGAAGAGTTGAGCTCAGAGAGAAGATCAAGAAAGTAGTTGAGGCTGAGTGGCAGGCTGAGACAATAGTATCCAGCTGCAGCCCGGCAGACCATACTGGGCTCCTCCCACTGCCACACTCTCAGACCCCACGCTTTCAGGCCCCTCTCTCCCAATGGCTGATTTGGGTCACGAGACCGTCACAGGCCCGCTCAGCAGCGCCACCCACCCAATGGCTGAATTGCCAATGGCTGAATTGGAGTATTATTGATTGATTGAAAACTTTATTAACAGATTGCAGAATGGGTACAGTACAGCTCAATACACACAATTGTTAATGGGATGCAGACCAGAGAAAAACTTCAATGCAGTACTGTTACATTTGTGACATACAGTAAATATATACAAGGGGGAGGGAACTGTACATTTATGATGAATTGAAAATGGGGGACCCTGATGTAAACAAGACGGAAGTCTTTCTCTGGTCTGCATCCCCTTAACAATTGTATGTATTGAGCTGTACTGTACCCACATGGTACTACAGGGTACTACATGGTACTACAGGGTACATGGTACTACAGGGTACTACATGGTATACATGGTACTACAGGGTACTACATGGTACTACAGGGTCCTACATGGTACTACAGGGTACTACATACATGGTACTACATGGTACTATAGGGTACTACAGGGTACTACATGGTACTACAGGGTACTACAGGGTACTACAGTGTACTACATGCAATACATGGCACTACAGGGTACTACATGGTACTACATGGTACTACAGGGTACTACATGGTATACATGGTACTACAGGGTACTACATGGTATACATGGTATACATGGCACTACATGGTACTACAGGGTACTACATGGTACTACATGGCACTACAGGGTACTACAGGGTACTACATGGTACTACATTGTACTACATGGTATAAATGGCACTACATGGTACTACATGGTATACATGGCACTACATGGTACTACATGGTACTACAGGGTATTATTTATTTCGAACATAATGTAGTAGCCTGTAGTACCATGTAGTGCCATGTATACCATGTAGTACCATGTAGTTCCATGTATACCATGTAGTGCCATTTATACCATGTAGTACCATGTAGTACCATGTACTGGACACATTTCAGTCAGGTTTCAGAGCCAACCACAGCACAGAATCTGCCCTGCTTAAGGTCACCAATGACCTGCTCCTCACTACCGACAACCGGGACTGTGCTGTCCTTATGCTCTTAGACCTCAGTGCAGCTTTCGATACAATAGACCACGCCATTCTCATTGACCGTCTTCACCAGACAGTTGGTGTCAGTGGCACAGCCCTATCATGGTTCACCTCCTACCTCAGTGATAGAAGCTTCTCCATTAATATCGGAAACTGCTCCTCCCCCTCTCCTCTGCCTCTCTCTCTTGCGGGGTTCCACAAGGCTCCATCCTTGGCCCTATCCTATTCTCCCTATACATGCTGCCCCTTGGTCTGATCATTAAAAAACACAACATCTCTTTCCATTTTTATGCTGACGACACTCAGGTCTATCTCCCCATGAAACCCAACAATATAAACAATCTCGACAGTCTTCATTCCTGCCTAGATGACATCAAATGCTGGATGGCACACAATTTTCTACAGCTCAATCAGTCAAAGTGTGAAATCCTCCTTTTCGGCCCTCCGAACCAAACCAGTGTCATTGCCAGCAGCCTGGGTAACCCCCCTAGTCAAGCCCTTTGTTAAAAACCTGGGCGTGCTCTTTGACCCCGAGTTTTCCTTCAATAGGCAGGTAAACTCTGTGGTGAAGGGGTGCTTTTTCCAGCTCCGGTCCATAGCCAGGATCAAGGCCATTCTCTCCCCCTCAGACCTGGAAAGAGTAATTCACGCCTTCATATCCTCACGCTTAGACTACTGTAACTCCCTGTACCTGGGGCTAAATAAATCCACCATAGCCCGTCTACAACTCCCCTAAAACGCTGCCGCTAGACTGCTCACAGGTACCCAGAAGAGAGCTCACATCACCCCTGTACTTGCCTCCCTCCACTGGCTCCCGGTGCGCTTTAGAATAGACTTCAAGGTCCTTTTATTGGTTTACAAAGCCCTAAATGGTAAGGCCCCTGCTTACCTAGCAGACCTCCTCACCCCCTATACCAACGCCAGGGCCCTCAGATCGGCTGATAAGGGTCTCCTAACCACCCGTAGGTCTAACTTCCAGTCTAGGGGGGGACGTGCTTTTGCGGTCGCAGCCCCTGACCTCTGGAACAGCATCCCCATGTCCATTAAATCTGCCCCCTCCATCGAGTCTTTTAAATCAAAACTCAAAACCCACCTATATCGCCTGGCCTTCCCTGACTCACTTTGACTCTTGCCGTACTCGTTGACGTGTTGTTCTGTTTTTCCTTTGTCTATCCGTTGATTTTATTTTATTTTTCTGTTTATTTTATACTTTTCTTTGTTCTTAGCTTAGCTATGTGAAGCACTTTGGTTGACAAGCGTCATGTTTAAACGTGCTATATAAATAAATTTGATTGATTGATTGATTGATGTAGTACCATGTAGTGCCATGTATACCATGTAGTACCATGTATACCATGTAGTACCCTGTAGTACCCTGTAGTACCATGTAGTACCATGTAGTGCCATGTAGTACCCTGTAATGCCATGTAGTACCCTGTAGTACCATGTAGTACCATGTAGTACCATGTAGTGCCATGTATACCATGTAGTACCCTGTAGTACCATGTATACCATGTAGTACCCTGTAGTACCCTGTAGTACCCTGTAGTACCAAGTAGTACCATGTAGTACCATGTAGTACCCTGTAGTACCATGTAGTACCCTGTAGTACCATGTAGTACCATGTATACCATGTAGTACCCTGTAGTACCATGTATACCATGTAATACCATGTAGTACCCTGTAGTACCATGTAGTACCATGTAGTACCATGTATACCATGTAGTACCCTGTAGTACCCTGTAGTACCAAGTAGTACCATGTAGTACCCTGTAGTACCATGTAGTACCCTGTAGTACCATGTAGTACCATGTAGTACCATGTATACCATGTAGTACCCTGTAGTGCCATGTATACCATGTAGTACCATGTAGTACCATGTAGTACCATGTAGTGCCATGTATACCATGTATACCATGTAGTACCCTGTAGTACCATGTAGTACCCTGTAGTACCATGTAGTGCCATGTATACCATGTAGTACCATGTAGTACCATGTATACCATGTAGTACCCTGTAGTACCCTGTAGTGCCATGTAGTACCCTGTAGTACCATGTAGTACCATGTAGTACCCTGTAGTGCCATGTAGTACCATGTAGTACCATGTAGGACCCTGTAGTACCATGTAGTACCATGTGGGTACAGTACAGTACAGCTCAATACATACAATTGTTAAGGGGATGCAGACCAGAGAAAGACTTCCGTCTTGTTTACATCAGGGTCCCCCATTTTCAATTCATCATAAATGTACAGTTCCCTCCCCCTTGTATATATTTACTGGATGTCACAAATATAACAGTACTGCATTGAAGTCTTTCTCTGGTCTGCATCCCCTTAACAATTGTGTGTATTGAGCTATACTGTACTGTACCCATTCTGCAATCTGTTAATAAAGTTTTCAATCAATCAATCAATCAATCAATCCCGCACAGTGCAATACTCCAATTCAGCCATTGGCAATTCAGCCATTGGGTGGGTGGCGCTGCTGAGCCCCACCCCACCCCCTCCTAATGTACAGTCCCCTCCCCATCATATGTATATACTCTGTCAGGATCTATGAGTAACAGTACTGTATATTTGAATACCGTATATGTCACAAATGTATCAGTACTAAATACCTATATGTCCCTATGCCACAAATGTCATGTATGTTGAGTATGTCATAAATGTCATTCAATATGAAATGAAAATGGGGGACCCTGATGTAAACAAGACAAACGTCTTTCTCTGGTCTGCATCCCCTTAACAATTGTGTATTGAGCCGTACACTGTATTGTACCCATTCTGCAATCTGTTAAATAAAGTTTTCATTCATTCATTCATTCATTCATTCATTCATTCATTCATTCATTCATTCATTCATTCATTCATTCATTCATTCATTCATTTATTCATTCATTCATTCATTCATTCAGTATTAGGAGTTTCTTCTTTCTCTCTAAAATCTTTCTTTGGCCTAAAGAATAAGAACCACCAGCTGATCACAGAGACAGTGCTGATTTTTTTTATGCGTATTTAAGTTTTTCTCAATTGTGCGCGTAGTTGAAGTATAGAACTGGGGAGGGCAATAATACGCCATGTTGCGTTTACACTGCCGGAAAAAGAAAGAAGAAGAAGAAGAAGAAGAAGAAGAAGAAGAAGAAGAAGAAGAAGAAGAAGAAGAAGAAGAAGAAGAAGAAGAAGAAGAAGAAGAAGAAGAAGAAGAAGAAGAAGAAGAAGAAGAAGAAGAAGAAGAAGAAACTTCAAATCCCAGACGTGTTGCGGTGTGTGATTTTTAAACGTAGTCTATGTGTGCGAAGACGCTCTCTGATTGGCTAGCCGCGTACAGCGAAGACCCTCTCTGATTGGTTTAGCGCCGAAGGGTCTTTTCCTCCTAACCCGGGCCTAACCCCTAACGCTAACCTTAACCAACCTTAACATTAACCTTAAGCCTAACCCTAACTCTAAGCATAACCCACTTCGAAAGAGGGCCAAAGCATAACCACTTTGAAGCAGATAATATTATGTACAAGGCGGAAGAGACCCTTCGGCGTTAAACCAATCAGAGAGGGTCTTCGCTGTACGCGGCTAGCCAATCAGAGAGCGTCTTCGCACACATAGGCTACGTTTAAAAATCACGCTGTTGGTGGTTTACATTTACACCAACTTCCGCACTTGCGCACTACCAAACGTACAACACGTTGGGGCAAAAGCATGGCGGACGATACAGAGGAGCAAAGTGCTAATTTGATAAAAACAGATGAAGCACTCGAATGTTCGAGTGGTGATGATAATAATGATAACGTTAACGGCGGTAAAATTGAAGAGGCGGTGAAGACATTCAAGGATCTGGTAAGTACCTTAGCTACAAAAAGCGACATTTCTAAATACACTGCAAATGTTAGCTTGAAGAGTTCGAGCTCGAAATATTAATAAGAAATGATTTATCTTAATTAACTTACAACGTTTCCGTAGACAGTATGACTGGCTACACGCCTGTCGTCACCTGACGACTTTCAAAATGTATCTTTTTCCTGAACTAACGTTATAACTGATTTTCTGATTTCGGAGACTAGAGCTTGATCATCTTTTGATATCAACAGGGTGTCACCGAAGTGCTTTGCGAGGCTTGTGACATGCTGGGATGGAAGATTCCAACAAAGATTCAAATAGAAGCCATTCCTGTAGCCCTGCAAGGTGAGCGAGCGTTTTGTTTGAGTTGTTATGTCACAAAGAATGTATCCCTAAACAATCATCTTAGTGCGTGGCTGCTGCTACAGAGCGTCCAGTAATGAATTTCCTCACGTTAACTTTATCTATTCCAAGCCCTCACCAAACAATGTCTCCTCTCTCTCTCTCTCCATCCCTCCCCCCTCTCTCTCCATCCTTTCTCACCTCAGGGAAGGATGTTATCGGTCTGGCGGAGACTGGCTCAGGGAAGACTGGTGCCTTTGCTCTACCCATCCTCCAGTCTCTGCTGGCCAGCGCCCAGAGGCTCCATACCCTGGTCCTGACACCTACCAGGGAGCTCGCCTTTCAGATTGCTGAACAGTTTGAAGCCCTGGGCTCCAGCATCGGTGTTAAGTGTGGTACGTACAGGTGGCAGTGGTGCAGGGATCACAGGTCCTTGAGGGGATCCAAAAGTGTCTAACTTTTGATCTCTCACTCCGGTGTAATGAGAGTTGTGGGCACTGCAGTCTGGTAACTTTGCTCTGGAGGTCCATCTCTCTGTGTAGACCTAGTAGTGTAGCCTATTGTGGATGTGGATAATTCTGCTTTGTGTCTGTTGTTCATGTTTGGAAATTACATTGTTGCTGAAGTGACTATGAACCAATACTGGTATGGGCACCTGGGAATTGATACCAGTACCCAACGGTAAATTTTTTTGGTACATTACACTCTGTAATAAGAGAAATGTTATTTCACTAGTCCAAACTTCTCAATTTCTATGTTTTCACTGCAGATATAAACGGTGCAACTCGCAAGGGGAGTTGTCACAGGGCTGTCGAACTCGGTCTATTTTGAAATGACAATTGTGCGTCATTGGAATTTGCATTATATTCTACCTGGGCGGGTCTACCTGCTCTCAAGGTACCGAAATGTGGCACAGATTGATCTAACATGAATCGGTACTCTGTAGTACCAACGTAATTTGGTCGGTACCCTTCAAAGTAGAGAGTTCGGTACCCAACCCTAATGAAAGGAAATATTAATGTTGTGATTTGACGTTGTACACTGAAATGACAAATTACTCGCGACTGCATTGGGCTGCATTATGTTTGCTTTCGCTATAAATAACGGTATTAAAGCTTTGATTTTGGATTTCAATTTCTAGCAGAGGTTGCTTTTTATAATGCTTAATACTTTGCAGGGCTTTTGCATTCCCTGTTAATAATGGACCATTATCCAGATAAATTCGCATTCGCTGTTTTATCCATCTCTATGATGTCCAAAATTGTATCTGTAATGTGCCCAAACGGCAGACTTAAATGATGCTGGAAAATATCATCATAAAATTTTGCAAATCCGCGGTTCACATGCATGCCGAACCTATGTGCACTCAATAGACTTTCTGGGCAGGCTCTGCATTCCGCATCGGAGTTCTGCCTTTTTTTGTTATGTCAACATTAGTTATAAAAATACATACCTAAGTAAATGGAAGATTGCTCCACTTCTACAAGGTCCATTCAAGTCAAGAGTTTTATTTGTCACGGCATACAAGTATACAATGAAACGCGGAGGGTCTTGCCCGCAACGATGTGCATAATACAATAGTAATATATAATAGAATCCAATAGAACGACTGTGCAATAAAACGAGTAAACAAAGTAGGGCATATCGGTATATGTACATGAGTTATTTACAGAGCATGGTAGGACATGCTGCTAGGTCCTGTGGTAGTGCAATACACTGTTAGCTACGGATGAGGCACTGGGTCTTTATGTACACTGCTATACAATGCTATATTATACAATCTCAAGTTATACTATACTATTCTTAAAGTGACCTTTCCTTTTGTAAAGTGACCATAAGTGTGAGCGTGTGCAGCATGAGTGTGTGTTTGCTCATGTTAAAGTGGCTGCTAGTGTGTGAGCGTGTACAGTGTGTGTGTCGTGTGTGTGCTCATGTGTGCTTGTGTGTGGAGAGTTCAGTGTTCAAGGCTCTGATGGCCTGGGGGAAGAAGCTGAGCCGAAGTCTCTCTGCCCTAGTAGCTGGTGTTCGCAGGCGTCTGCCTGACCGCAGCAGCATGAACAGGCTGTTGTTGGGGTGGTGAGGGTCTTTCATTATTCTGCAGGCTCTGGATTTGCACCTCTTGTTGTATAGAACCTGCAGGGGTGGTAGTGCAATACCCGTGGTACGCTTGGTTGAGCGCACCACTCTCTGTAGGGCCTTCTTGTCCTGTGCCATGCTGTTTCCATACCAGGCAGTGATGTTTTCAGTCAAGATGCTCTCTACAGCTCCGGAGTACAGACTGGAGTATCTTCCCAGATACTCTGAACTTCCTTAGCTGTCTCAGGTGGTAGAGGCGCTGCTTCGCCTTTTTTACGACTGAGTCTATGTGTGTTGTCCATGTCAGATCCTCTGAGATGTGGACCCCCAGTACTTAGGTACTTAAAGCTGCTCACCCTGTCCACGGTAGCCCTGTTTATCCTCAGTGGTGTGTGTGTGTCTCCTGCTGTCTTCTCCTAAAATCCACAATCAGTTCCTTGGTTTTACCAATGTTCAGGAGCAGGCTCTTGTCCTGGCACCAGCGTTCCAGTACCTCAACCTCCTCCCGGTAGGCCTTCTCGTCGTTGTCCGAGATCAGCCCCACCACCACTGTGTCGTCCGCAAACTTCACTATGGAGTTGGAGCTGAACTTGGCCACACAGTCATTTGTGTATAGTGAGTACAGCAGGGGGCTCAGAACACAGCCCTGGGGGGACCCGATGCTCAGGGTGATGGTGTTGGAGGTCTGACCCCCCCCCCACCCTGACCGCCTGGGGCCTTTCACTCAAAGTCCAGTATCCAGACGCTCAGAGCGGAGCTCAGACCCAGCTCGATCAGCTTGTCCACCAGTCTGGTGGGGACTATGGTGTTGAACGCTGAGCTGTAGTCAATGAACAACAGTCTCACATAGCCCCCCTTCTGACGGTCTAGGTGAGAGAGGGTGCTGTGCAGTCAGGGGGCGAAACTAAAGCCCGCCAAGCGCCATTGGCGATCAGTTTTTACATTTGGCGACTCTCACTGAGAGGTCTGCCCGCCGTGTGGCGGGCAATCAAATAGTCATGTGAAAACCGACTCCGTGTTCTCACTCGCTGTCTCAGCACAGACATGTAGCGCACCGCGCATTGCTGCTCCTACCCCTCCCCACCTGTTTTTGTATGATGCATGTAAACAGAGGACAGTCACCGTGACGTTAGTCTAGTCAGAGGGACCTCCGTGAGCTAATGTTAGCTACTGTTACAAAATGACCCAGTCAACTATTCACGTTTTAGTTTAATACATGAGGCATCGTGTAACGTTATCCAGCCGGCTAGCTACTGATAGCTCCCGACATCAACAACTGCTCCAGCAAGTGTCCAGTGCATAATACCTCCGTTGGCTAGGTAGCTCATGTTAGCCCACGTTAGCTCACTCGTCACTACGAAATGTCCCAGTAAACTAAATAGTTCAGAGGCGTTTTTCCCAACGCCATCCAGCAGTAGCTACAGATAGCTCCTGACATCAATGTGCTACAACATGCGTATTCGAGCCCCTGGCTTACATCGCATGAGGGCTGCTGAATAGGGTCCAGCTGGAGCGCAGGAGAATCCTTTCATGCTGAATGTAGAGTTTAGGGCCTAGCTGCAGCGCCGGAGAATCCTTGCTGGAGCTGGAGGCCACTCGAGTATACACACAGACAGAGGAGCTGTTTGCAGACAGCGAGGTGGCGATGTCTCACAGATAATACAACTACAAGTATGATTACCGTATATAATATATATATTTTATTAAAAAAAAATCTTTTATATAAAATAATAATTATAATTTTTTTAATCAAAAAAAAGTTGGCAGGTAAGAAATATGCTTGGCGGGTAGATTCTTCCCATCTACCCGCCACTGGCCGGTGAGTCAAAGTTAATTTCGCCCCCTGTGTGCAGTACTTGGGAGACCACATCATCAGTGGACCTGTTTGGCCTGTATGCAAATTGCATAGGGTCCATATCACTGGGGAGGGAGGCACAAATGTGATCCTTGACCAGCTTCTCAAAACATTTCATGGCCACAGAGGTGAGTGCCACCGGTCTGTAGTCATTGAGACCTGTTGGGGAGGATTTCTTTGGTACCGGGATAATGGTTGACATCTTGTATTTTATTTTTTTTATTATTTTTTAAACATTTACATTTACATTTACATTTAGTCATTTAGCTGACGCTTTTATCCAAAGCGACTTACAAGTTCTGTGCGACAAGACAGCAAGAAGGGTATAACTCTATCAGCTGAGTAACAATGTTCATCAAAGTGTTGCGTGTTACAGTGTAGGTTAGTTTATTAGGACAAGTGCATGACATTAAGGTTAGTCGGGGTTAGATTTTTTTTTTTTTTTTTTTTTTTATCATTTCAGATAATGGTTGAAGAAGTGAGTCTTTAGTCGACGGCGAAAGATTGGACGGGATTCGGCTGTCCTAACTGGGATGGGTAGTTCATTCCACCATTGTGGGGCAAGGACTGAGAATAGGCGGCTTCTCTTTGATGACCCTCCGGGAGCTTGGATAGGAGTAGATCTGAGGCGGCCAGAAGACGCAGAGCGTAGGGGTCTTGAGGGTGTGTAGTTAGAGACCATTGACCGGAGGTAGGCGGGAGCGGTTCCCTTTGCCGCACGGTATGCTAGGTCGAGGGCCTTGAAGCGGATACGTGCAGCAATGGGGAGCCAGTGCAGGTCCCTAAGAAGTGGGGTGACATGGGCCGACTTCGGTAGGTTTGAGATCAGGCGGGCCGCTGCGTTTTGAATGAGTTGAAGAGGCTTGGTGGCAGTGGCCGGGAGGCCAGCTAGCAGTGCGTTGCAGTAGTCGAGGCGGGAGATGACTGTTGATTGGACGAGGAGTTGGGTGGCTTCTTTTGTCAGGAAGGGGCGTATCCTTCTGACGTTGCTCAGGAGGAATCTGCAGGTTCTGGTTGTCGCTGCGATGTGAGCAGAGAAGTTCAGCTGGTCGTCGAGGACAACACCAAGGTTCTTGGCGGTCGGCGACGCGGTCACAGCTGCATTCTCGACTGTGATGGAGAGGTCGGTCAGGGGGGAGGATTTGGCCGGCAGGTGGAGCAATTCTGTTTTGCTTAGGTTCAGTTTGAGGTGGTTGGTCGTCATCCAGGCGGAGATGTCGGACAGACAGGCCGAGATCCGCTCAGAGACGTGGATATGTGAGGGAGGGAAGGAGAGGAAGAGTTGAGTATCATCGGCATAACAATGATATGAGAAGCCATGAGACGTGATAATGTTACCCAGTGATTTAGTGTAGAGGGAGAAGAGAAGGGGTCCTAGGACCGAGCCCTGGGGGACACCCGTCCGGAGGGGGCGGGTGGCCGACAGAGTCCCTCTCCATGACACTTGGTAGGAGCGGTCATTGAGGTATGATGTCAGCCATGTCAGCGCAGATCCAGCCACTCCCATTCCTGCGAGGGCCGCGAGGAGGATCTGATGGTCTGGAGGAGTGGGGAGGGTAGCTGGTCCAGCTGGCATGTAGTCGGACGGTTCGACGTTACCAGTGTCAGGGTCTCGGCTTCTGTAATGGGAGAGAAAGATGACAGAGTGAAGGATGAGGTTCTCGATTCAGCGTTTGGAATGGGTGGGGGTTGGGAGAAGGAGCTGCGGATGTTCTCCACTTTTTCCTCAAAGAAGATCGCAAAGTCTTCGGCAGAAAAAGATGAGGGAGGAGGAGGTGGGGGGGGAGTGAGGAGGGAGGACATGGTAGCATGCAGTTTGCGAAGATTCTTGGCAGAGGCCTTGATCCTATGGTGAAAGAAAGAAGCTTTGGCATTAGTAATGGTTTTGGAGAATGTTAACAAGAGGTTGTGATATGTGTCGATGTCAGCAGTGAGGCGTGACTTTCTATACTTCCTCTCAGCCGCTCTCAGGACCTGTCTTTGTTCTCTCACTGCAAACAACAAACATATAAACAAACATGACAACATACGATAAGATATACAAGCATTAATTGTCAGGGCACATCCAATGAGATCACCTTTTAGTTAGTTGTCTTATATAAGATATACCCATAATACCTGTTATCTAAAAAAAAAAACTACACACATATGCTCAGCTCGAACCCCCCCCTCCCGGACCCCACCTTGAGAAGTACCTCCACTATCCCTCGCACCTAACCAGACACTACCATTATAAGCTAGCTTTTATTCTCTCCACCACTTCTAACCACATTGACATTTTGGATTCATTGAGACCCAGAATTCTTGCTGTAGATATTTCATGGTAAATTACATCGAGATATGTAAGAAACCAAACTTTACGGCACATTTTTTTCCGGTTGAAACCAGCGTGATGCGATCAGCTTTTTGGCTACTGTGATACCCGATAAAACCAATCTCTTTAGCTGTGGATTCACTGCAAACTCAAAAACATCATTCAACAGCAATACCGAGGGGTGTACAGGTATATTCCAAGATACGAGTTTTGATATTTGTTGGGTCACATCTTTCCAGAATGCCTTAACTGGTGAGCAGTCCCAATACATGTGCATAAATGTCCCTTCGTCCCCATTTGTACATTGGGTGCATTTGGAATCTTGTTTGAGCCCCATTCGGCACAGTCTTATAGGAGTCAAGTATGTCCTGTGAATATAGTTAAGATTGATTTGTTGATGATCCGGGTTCCTTGATGTAAGTCGGACATTTGCCCAGGCTCCTTGCCAATCAAAGTCATTTTCCAGGTCTGGTATATCCCTCCTCCAGACAGAGTCAAGTTGGAGGGTTCCATACGAAGATGTTAGTAATTGATGATAAAATTCTGAAACAAAACCTCTCGATGTCTCTCTTGCGTAGAAGAATTTGTGGTATCTGTGGTGTTCAATTGGTCTGTCTAATGGAACACCGTGAGACTTCAAACATAGCTCTAACTGTTTGTGAAAAAGCCATGTGGACTTGGTGAGATTAAATTTTTTGCGTATTTCTTTATCACTACAAAAACCCTGTTTGTTAAAAACATCCCCTAATGAGTGTATGCCTTGCTCTTCCCATATAGGGAATCTTATAGGTCGTTTTCCAATTAAGAGTGCATTGTTATTGAATAAGGGAGTATGATTGTGCCATTTTTGTGGGTTAGGATTTTTTTTTTGTGATTCACGCCATATCCGGATCGCATGAGTAATTATGGGGCCAAATTTTCGTTCACAGTGCTTGATTGGTAGTTTAGTGTATGCTATGTCCTTCAGTCTATGTGGGGCTACTATGTTTTCTTCTATTTTTCTCCAAGATGCTAATGCTTGGGAGTCAAACCATGTTGTCAATGGACTTAATGAGTACGCCTTAAAATATAGGAAAAAATCTGGAAATGCCATGCCACCATCTGCTTTATTTCTCTGTGCGGTGGATCTTTTTATACGTGGTGGTTTGTTATTCCAAATAAATTTGTATGTGGAGGAGTGTAATCTTTTCCAGTAACCCTCTTGAGGGGGTAACGGTAGCATTGAACAGAAGAAGTTGATTTTAGGTAGTACATCCATCTTAACTATTGATATCCGTGCTTGTACTGTGTTTTTAAGTTTTGCCCATCTATCAAGGTCGTCTTTGATTTTGTTTTGGATTTTTGTGTAGTTGTGCTTCACCGTTTGTCTTATGGTAGGGAATATTTCCACTCCCAAGCATCTGAAATGTTTTACCATCGGTATCTGTCCTGGGAGGGTTGTATCTTTTTTTGCAGGGGTGTTAAGTGGAAGGAAAGCCGACTTCGGCCAATTTATCTTAAATCCCGATAAATCACCAAAGTCCTCAATCAACTTGAGCAGATGAGGCAATGTGGTGTTGGGGTTTTTCATGAACAATATTACATCGTCCGCATATAAACAAATTTTTTGTTGTGTGCCCTTGATTACGATAGGTTCTATGGATTGGGATTGTCTTATATATTGTGCTAAAGGCTCTAATGATAGATTGAACAGACCGGGACTAAGAGGACAACCCTGTCTGGCAGAGCGTGATACCGGAAATATTTCAGAGATGATTGTGCCTGTTGTAATCATGGCCGATGGGTCTTTGTATAATACTTTAATCATATCGATGAATCCTTTTCCTAACCCCATCCTTTCTAGCACTGCCCACAGATACGACCATTCCAGCCTGTCAAAGGCCTTCATAGCATCCAGGGACAGCATCGCCTTAGGTATGGTGTCCTCCTTGTCGGCATCAAGTACGTGCAGTATACGTCTTATGTTCTCAGTGATCAGGCGGCCTCCTATGAAGCCAGTTTGGTCCGGGTGAACTAAAGACGTCATATGCTTTTGTAATCTGATGGCTAATACCTTAGAGTACAGTTTGATATCTGTTCCGAGGAGGCTTAAAGGTCTATAACTACCACACTCGTTGGGGTCTTTGTCTTTTTTAAGGAGGACTGTTATGAGTGCAATATTGTCATTTTTATGGAAGTTCCCCTCCTTGACTGAGTATAAGATCATATTTAGTAATAAGGGGCCAATTATGTCCCAACAAGAAAGGTACATTTCTGATGGGAAACCGTCTCTTCCAGGAGCCTTACCACCTTTCATTGCGGTTATGGCCTTCTTGAGTTCCTCTAGTGTGATCGGTATTTCTAACTGTTTAGCGTCATCCTCTGAAAGTTTAGGGAGAATAATTTGATTAAGAAATGTGTCCATTTTGTTTTGATCGAAGGTCATTTCAGATTTATATAAGTCGGAGTAGAATACTTTGAATGTATCGTTTATTTTTACAGGATCTGTTACAAGTACTTGTTGTGCTCTAATGGTAGTTATATCTGCAAATGTTGCATTAATTCTTAATCGCATGGCTAATAGGTGGCTGGGTTTGGAACCATGGGAGTACTGCTGTTGTCTTGTGCTGCGTATTTGTATTTCCGATTGTTGTCTGTATATGGCATTGATCTCTATTTTTAGTACGTTAACTTGATTTTCTAGTCGAGTTGAGTTGTTGTATTTCAGAGAATTAAATAACGTTGAGTAAAGCGTTTCCAGCTCATCCAGTTTTGTGCTTTGATTCTTGCGCATTTTGGAGGAAAAGCTATCCGTGAAGTCTTTGATCATTCCCTTTACCGACATCCATATTATTCTGGGGTCTTGCACCGAGTTTGCATTCTCCCGTTGGAATACTATAAGAGCTTCTTTGAGTTGTGTAATAATGGTTGACATCTTGAAGCAGGCAGGGACCACTGACTCCGCCAGGGATCGATTAAATATGGTGGTGAACACAGGGGCTAGCTGGTTAGCACAGGACTTAAGTATGCGTCCTGTTATTCCATCTGGGCCAGCAGCCTTTCTGGTGTTCACCTGCATAAATGCTCTTCTCACACTGTGTTCCGTCAATGAGAGCATTGAGAGAGCGTCCCCGCCCCCCCCTCCACAACAGCCGGCGCCAGTGACGTCACTAGCCGTTGAGCTAGCGGCGCCACTGTTTACACCAAACCGAGCGTAGAAAGAGTTGAGTTTTGCATTTGCATGTTCTTGGTATCTAGGGACATCTATGGATCTCTGGAAATGTATTCCCAGTGTCAGAAATATTGTGTCTGTTACTAGGCTTGAGTAAAAATGAACCAAAGGAGAATATCAATTCAAATGTATTTTTAAATCTTTGACAATGAATAACACCATGCTAACAATGACCAGACATGAACACTGAGCTCGTTCAGTACCTTCTTGAGAGCATGTGTACAAAAAATCTAAGGAAATTAATAAAGGGAAGATGATTAAACGGAAGGTTTTGTAGATACAGTACTGAATTCTCCCATCCGGACCAATGCAATTTGAAATATTATTACAGAATATAGAATGGCAGGCCTATAAATTACTTTATTATAGCCAATTCGCACATTTATGGATTGGGCCAAATCTTCTTCTTCAACTGGCCGAGTTCAATTTGGATTTAGTATCACCAGGCGTGCATGAAGAACAGATAATGAAATCTACTGTATATACAGTAGGTTTTTTATTCTTGCAAGAGCTCCGCCATTTCTTAACTGATTTCAAATCGGATGGTTGCTAAATGCTCAAAATAGGGGAGACAAACTAACTGTGCTCCAATATATGCCAATAACGTTCAGTTTTGTGGTATATAATCCAGAGTAATAAGAAAAATAAAAAATAATCAGGAAGTAATTTGCTTGCAGAAAGCTAGAAGCCTTTCGGAAGTGTAGTTTTGAAAAATTCCAACGCTCATTGAAAGCTCTGGATGTCCTCTTCTCAAAATGACTACATTCACAGACGGCCGGTAATTCAAAATGGCCGATTTCCGTGACCACAACAACACATAAAAAAAAAAAAAAAAAAATCACACTTAACACTTGAACCTATTGGTAAACAAATGTATTGATGGAAATATACATTATAACTGCTGTTGTGACATGGTAAATTTTTTTGATCCACTTTTTCTCCTTTTTCTATTTTTCTCCCATCCCAATTTCGCCTCGCCAATTCTCCCCTCCCCTGTCTCGAACGTTGCTAGACTATGCCTCCCACTGGTCAGCTGCAGTGAGGACCAACAAGCCTTGCATCACGTGTCCCCTCCGGTACACGAGGAGGCAGCTGTCTCATCTTTTCACCTGTACAGCGCGATCTCTCAGCGGCGAGGAGTAACGTGTGGGAGGCTCACGCTGCCCCCGTTGCTTCCTGATTCTGCTGTACAGGCGCACCAACCGACCTGTAGGAGTCGCTGTCCACAACGTTCAATCCACACCCACCAGCTTTCCCACCCCTAACACTGCCAATCATGTTAGTATGAACGACCAGCCAAGCTGGTAGCAACTCCGAGAGCTGGGCTCGAACCCAGCATCTCCTGCGTTAGTGGCGAGCACCTTGCCCACTGCGCCACTTGGCCGCCCCTGTTGTGACATGGTTATGATGTTTATTCTTGAATACGTTTGAAAAGAATAAACGATAATTATGTCAGACAGTCTGGAGAGCTTGATTTATGACGTGATGTCATTTTGGTACCGGTCCCGTCGGGTGGAAGAGGTTAATCCCTCAGTATTAGGCCTGCCACGATAACACATTTTGCTGGGCGATTAATTGCCCCCGAAAATATCGCGATAAGCGATATTATTGCGACCGGTTAGAGCAGGGCTATTCAACTGGCGGCTATATAAATATAAATCCGTAATAAACGCCCTTTACTGGAATATTCTGGAATACACAAAACATTGTCATTTTTCGGCCTATTTATGAATCGTTTTCAAATAATCAATAGTATATGTGTACTTATGCACGCTATAGAAGCGGGCTGAAAAATAGAGTATCCATTTCCTGATCAGCACACACACGCACACACATAGGGCACACGTTGATATCTCTGTGAAAAAAGCTCTGATTATCCTAAGACTGGTAAAATAGATTCCTTACCTCAGATCAGATGTTCTCCAAAAAGATTATTCCAATTCCTGATCGCCATTCCAAATCGTCGAAACACCGATTCCACGCTGTTCTGAGGCTCCACAATGAATCCGATCATCTCGGGTGACTTGCCTGAGAAGTAAAATGTGGAAGCAGGATTTTTTTTCCCCCCATGCGTTTCATTCAGTCTAATCCAAAGGGGTGCAGTACCACAGGGAGAGACGATAGGGGGCGGTATTTTCCCAATGGAGCTCAGAGAGTTTGCAGTGGTAACGTGAGGCTAGATTGATGAAATATGAATTCAAATCGCTAATAAAAAAAACGAGATCTCTCGTCGTTGGCACTCAAAGTGTTAAAAGAACTAAACGAAAAAAGTCATTCATATTCCAGCATGGTTATGGTTATTAACACATTAACTGCCACGGAGTTTGCCCGTCTCATACCACTCTCTGCCACCACTCTAAGCCTATGGAGATGTTTACCTTCTTTGCAGGGCTATAACTTTTTTAATTGTATTGCTAAATTGACATTACTATGGCCCATTCAACATCGATTATCTATCGTTCAGGATGTAGGAACGTTATACTTTTTCATTGATAGATTCATACGAAAATACCGTCTAGAATATAAATATGTTTTTATCGTTTTCTGCAGTAATTCCTAGAACGTGAGTTATAGGCATAAACGCATATATAGATTATCAACTGCCGTTTGTTGCCAATACACGCTATATTAAAAAGTTTCAACTGTACATGATCCTAAACGTTATGACTGATCATGCGCGGATGAACGGGGGCGGGGGTGGGGTCATTTATAATTCCGTGATCGTCAGTAAATATGTAGTATGGGTGATATATTGATCAGAGCAGTTTGCATTAATAATAATAAACAATCACGCAGAAAATGCCGTCAGCGTCCTCTTACCGTTGGCCGATGAGACTGGAGGAAAAAGATCCCACTTATTTGACGTGGATCGCCTAGATCCATTTCCGGTTTGTATAATAATAATAAACACCCAAATCATATCTATTATTGAGTTATGGCAGCGATCCATATGTACGATGTGTGTCTAGAGTCCCGCAACAATATTTGAGTGCTGGATGCATTTCCCCGGTACACGGAGATCACCAGAGATCCATTTCCGGTTGTAACTCGCCCGATCACCACCAGGCGGCAGTATCGAAGCGTTGCAGAGTTGTGCAGGCTCCCACTGTATCAGCCGAGGCTGGGTGAGGGCATTCTGAATACCATGGCGAAAAAATTAAATATGATTTCAATAACGTTGTACGCCGTGGAATGGCAGAATTAGCATGACCTTGAAACACATTGTACGACGTTTTTGGCGCAGGATGTGTTAATGACACCAACGCCACAGTGGTTAACACTTTGAGTGCCACGCCGGGTTTTCCTTTTTACCCCCTTGATGCCACCATCCACTTCAATGTTAACGTTAATATCGCCTAATTTATGTTTTAAATTATGGCTATGTATCTAATCTGCCCGTCGCTTATCAAAGACTATTTTCCAGTCAGTGCTGTCAAGGCAGATTGGTTTTTTATCGCGTCATTTCCGTTTCAGAGCATTTAGAAAAGCACCCGTTTTGAGATAAAAAACAGCCCATTCTGGACCATTCTATGAAAATCGTCTTTTACTGGAATTTTCCTCAACGTTGATATTCGTCGGCCTTTTTATGAATCGTTTTCAAATAAACGCTAGATGATCAATATTATACGTGCACGCAAGCGCGTTGATTTCCTCTTGGACTTTTACAGTGAAACCGAAAGAGCCCATTTCACAAAACGGCTTATAACTTCATCAAAATTAGTCTGATTATCCTAACACTGATAACATAGAGTCCTTACCTGACATCAGATGGTATCCAACTGGTATATTCCAATTCCTGATCACCATTCGAAAAAATCGATAAGTGTATAGATCCAACGCGATACAGTAGAACTCCATGATCAGCGGGGCTCAGAGGCTCCAGAATGAACTGTGGTAACTCCGGCTGGATCAGTGAACTGGAAAATGTGGAGTACCGGATTTTTTCCCCCATCCATTTTCATTGAGTCCATTCCAAAATCCCTTATGTCATCTGAAAGACGATAGGGGGCGCTTTTTTCCACATATGCTCTCCGGCGGTGCTCGTGTATAATACTCGGGTAGGCTCGCGTGATGCAATATGACTTCAGATCGCTAAAAAAAAAAAAATAATAATTCCGAGAAATCTCGTGAGTGGCTTTCAACCACATAAAAATAAACCCGAGATATCTTGTGTGTGGCAGTTAAAGTGTTAACAGTCTTTATTAGTATTTTTAGAAGTAGTTTTAGAAAAGGTAATTCACGAGCAGCTCTGAGTATATTACAGACTCAAAATTATTATATAAATTTCAATCCGATTTTAGGAAATCACATTCGACCGATTCTTGTTTACTTTTTTTAACTGATTTTATCAGAGCTGAAATGGATGCTGGCAAATTCTGTGGTATGATTTTAATTGACCTTCAAAAGGCTTTTGACACTGTCAACCACAGCCTTCTTTAAAAAAAATAATAATAATAATAATTTAAAGGTGCTTTTTTTTTTAGCATTTATTGCTTTTTCATGGTCAGACATGACCGACAGAGGAGGAGAAGGTGAACGGGAGAAGAGGTGTTGAAGACATGCGACAAATGATCCCTCGGAAGCGGGAGGCGAACCCGGGATGGCCGCGTAGGTGTGCGAGGCACTATGCGGTGCGCCACGAGGGCGCCCAACACAGCCTTCTTTTTAACAAACTGTCAGCCCTTGGTATCAGCCCTGTTAGCCTAAAATGGTTCTCTTATCTCCGATAGAGACCAATTGACAGACATCCATGGCCATCACATCTGCCCTACCAGTGACTTGCGGAGTGTCCTGGGCCCGTTATTGTTTTTAATTTATATTAACGATATGCATTCAAGCTGCCTGTAATGTGAACCTGTTTCTCTACGCGGATGACTCTGCTATCCTTTCCTCCGATAAGGATGTGGACAAGCTACAGGCCACTCTCAGTAAGGAATTCTCTACCATAAAACATTGGCTCATTGACAATAAATTATCTCTGCATATGGCCAAAACGGAATACATCATCTTTGGTTCCCAACCCAGGCTGTGGAAGCTGGTCTCGCCCAGCATAAATCTCGAGGGCCAGCTTTTTGCGGCAAAAAAGTGTATAAGCTATCTAGGTTGCCACCTAGACGGCAGCCTGAGCGGGGAATCCATGGCTCTCAAAACTATGAGCAAGGTGAATGGCAGAACTAAATTTCTGACCAGGAAAGCACATTTACTAGACCCTGAAAGTCTTCGCATTCTGGCAAATTCTTGTTGCTTCGACTATGCTACTGTATCTGTTCTTGGTACGGAGGTCTGACCAAAGTTTTAAAAGACAGGTTTCCCAGAACAAACTCTAGGTTAACTTCGATTAACTCTAGGACTAGCCTATAGAGCAGTGGTTCTCAACTGGTCTAGCCTCGGGACCCAACATTTTCATTTTTTTTTATCTACTTTTTTCTCCCATTTTCAATTTTTCTCCCATCCCAATTTCGTATATCGTCCAATTCTACCCTCCCCTGTCTTGAACTCTGTTAGGCCATGTCTCCCACAAGCCAGCTGCAATGTGGGCGAAGCCTTACATCACGTGTCCCCTACGGTACTCGAGGAAGCAGCCGTCGCATCTTTTCACCTGCACAGCGCGATCTCTCAGCGGCGGCGGTCTGCGTGGGAGGGACACGCCGCCCCTGTTGCTTCCTGATTCTGCTGCGCAGGCGCACCAACCGACCTGTAGGAGTCGCTGTCCACAACGTCCGATCCCCACCCATCAGCTTTCCCACCCCTAACACTGCCAATTGTGTTAGTATGAACGACCAGCCAAGCTGATAGCAATGCGGAGAGCTGGGCTCGAACCCAGCGTCTCCTGCATTGGTGGCGAGCGCCTTGCCCACTACACCACCTAGCCGCCCCCGGGACCCAACATTTTCCTTAGGTCGCTTTCACACTAGAGTTGTTTGGTCCGGACTATCGGACCAGAATTCGATTTTTGGGTTTGTGTGAATGCGCATCGAACTCGGTCCGCGGACCAAACACGCAAACTCTGGTCCACCAAAAAACATAGGTCTCGGTTCGCTTCGCTTCATCGGACCAAACGTAGGAAGTCACCTGATAAACTATGCATCTTGCAGAAGGAAGAAAAAAACACAGCGGCTTATTATTATTATTCACTGCAAAACAACCACACTGCATCTATATATCTAACTGTGCATCTTGGGTAGAAGGAAGAAAAAAACACAGCGGCTTATTATTATTACCGCGCGCGGCATTTACTGCAAAACAAGCACACTGCATCCATCTATCTATCTATCTATCTATCTATCTATCTATCTATCTATCTATCTATCTATCTATCTATCTATCTATCTATCTATCTATCTATCTATCTATCTATCTATCTATCTATCTATCTCTATCTATCTATATATCTAACTGTGCATCTTGGGGTAGAAGGAAGAAAAAAACGCTGCGGCTTATTATTATTACAGCGCGCGGCATTCACTGCAAAACAAGCACACTGTGTAAACATGTCTTGTGGACAGACTTGGGCGAAGTAAAAGCCCTGATCGACATATGGGCAGAAGACCAAATAAAACACCTGCTTGTGGGCACTCACAAAAACAACGAGGTGTACAAGTTGTTTAGCGAGAGGATGGCGGTAATGGGTTATAATCGAACGATGGATCAATGCCACGCCTCTGCTACTGCTACTATCACGCTTCACGCAGTTTGTGTTTTAGCGCATTTCACTTCCTGAAGGGGAGGGATTTCCACTCTCCATTGTGTCCAATAGACGAGCGCCCTTTTCGACCGCGTGACATTGTTCAGATAGTTTGGTGCGCCTGACAAATTGCTGTGTGAATGCAGACGAACCAAATGATGAATGCAACAATGTTGCAACTTCACCACCAGAACCGCACCGAGTCCACCAAAACTATATGTGAAAGCACCCTAAGTCATTAAGTCGCGACCCACATTTTTTAACCACTATGATTTATTAAAAAGAAAAAAAAGGGCAGTAATAGGCAATCTTTCATGCACTGTTAAAAACATGAAATAAACACAAACAAGTGCAACTAGGGCTAAAAACCCAATGAAATAAAATTATAATGAATAATATATGCTTTTTATCAGATTTCTTAGCTTAACATAACAGGCCTAAGTTTGGGGGAACTAATGTAGAGCCATATGAAATCCGCGTTCATGGAATCGCGGACGGAATCGCGGAATTGAGCAATAAAAATGGAATCAACTGAAAAAAAAAATATGTTGTGGGACTTGTACAGCACTTTGTTCAACTTTGTCAGTGCTGTAAAGTTTAAACCTTTTTAAATCTTAGACGGACAAAACACTTTGCTTTCATGAAATATTGTAAGCCGTCATTTGAGGCTTTATAAAAGCAGCACAATGAACACAAATCTGTCAGTGCCGAGTCCGACCTCATCTTAAATAACAAACAGCATTGCTTGTTGTAGTTAACAAAGAGAGGCAGACTTGATTTTGAAAAAAAGAAGAATATATATCATTTAAATTTAAATTTAATCTAATTTTATTTTCATATTCGAATCCCATGCCCATCGAACGAAGCTTTGAAGTATTTAAGACGGCCCTATTAAATGGACTGTTATATCTTATTAAATTGTGGACATTTATTCATTCCCACTTATTAGACACTATTTCTGATGGTATTTCTGAGCGTACAAAGGAAAATACAGAATTCTGAAATATTAAAACGAAAAAAATTAAATGGAATTTGGAAAAAAATTAACTGATTTCATATGGCTCTAAACTAATGGGATAACTGGGGTTGCAACAAAAGTGCAACTAGCGCTAAAAACCCAATGAAATATAATAATAATAATAATAATAAATAATTATGCTTCTTAGCAGACTTCTTAGCTTAACATAACAGACCTAAGTTTGGGGGAACTAATGGGATAACTGGGGTTGCAACAAAAGTGCAACTAGGGCTAAAAACCCAATGAAATAAAATACCGGTAATAATAAATAATATGCTTTTTAGCAGATTTCTTAGCTCAACATCCCAGGGAACTAATGGGATAACTGGGGATGCTGTTTGCTCCTGACAAGAGTCTCAAAGTCTGGGGTGATGGTAGACAAAGCAACTCTGAGGTCATGCTCAATGTCCAATCTGTTCCTCTGCTTTGTCTTCAGCTGAACCAGAGCTGAGAAGCCACTTGCACCAAGATAGGTAGTGCAAAAAACGAATATTTTTTTCCCCACATCAGCGACCCACTCAAAATGGCCCCGCGACCCACCAGTTGAGAAACACTGCTATAAGCACATGTGGGCAAACAACACTTCCAGTTTCTGGGCTGGCTCCTTCTGGAAGCCAGGTCCGTTCAACTTCAGCTCAACATAGTTCACAACATTTATAATAATAGGGCCCCCTCTTATCTTACAAATTATTTTCAGTGGAACAGGGACATGCATACTAGGGCTGGGCGATATAACGATAACGATAAATATCGCGATATATTTTAATAATCGATATCGAATATCGAAATAAAATAAAAATCGAAAAATCGTTTTTTTTTTTTTTTTTTTTTTTAATATATAATTTTTTTTTTTACCTGCAACAGGGCAGTTTTAAAACCAGAGACAGTGGACAGACTTGTCTTTCTTGCCTGCAACTTAAAGTAATGGCTTTGCTTGTCCAAATGACAATACTGACCAAATTCAGATTTCTTTTTCTCTTGTCCATTTATTTTGTTGCTTTCTAATTTAAAATACATTTTGAAACCGTCTGTACACAGTAGGCTATGTGTGCTAGCAGAACTAGACTCCAGTCACGAGTCACAGTGCACATGTGCGGTGGTTTGTCCACCAAAAAAGCGCCAAAAGATCGAAAATAAACTAGCAGAGCCAGAACTGTTCAACTCCTCTGGAGCCACAGCCAGCAGAGAAGCCGGTTTACTTTAGCTTTTAAACCAGCTGCAGCCTGAGAACTGGAGTGTGAGGGGATGTAACACTAAAGATGGCGGCAATGACAGAATTGCTGCAAAATAAACATACATCTGTTGTTAAGATTTTTTTTTTTTTTTTTTTAATACTTATAACAATTCGATAATTATCGATATCGAGAAATAAAATAAAATTATCATATCGTTATCGCGATATGATTTTTTTCCATATCGCCCAGCCCTAATGCATACCCATAACACCAGAGCCACCATTGCCGACCTGCGTATTCCAAGGTTCAAAACAAATATGGGCAAATGTTCTTTTAAATTCTGGGGAGCCACAAATTGGAATTTGCTACCTTCACAGCTAAAATGCATCAGTAGCTGTGAAGATAGATTTTAAATTGCATGAAAGTGTTGTCTGATACATTGTTGTCTGTGGCTACGTTTGTACTGCATTTAAAATGTTCATGTCTATGCAGTTTGTCAAATTGTTATTTATGGTCATGTTTTGTATTGCTTGTCTGTCTGAGACCAAGGACCACAATGGAAATAAGTCTTGACTTTTTTGTGTAGCATCCTTGAAGTTTTTCTGTGCATAGAGACATTCTAAATT
The DNA here is from genome assembly GCF_963971535.1 of Notolepis coatsorum. Taxonomy (NCBI): domain Eukaryota; kingdom Metazoa; phylum Chordata; class Actinopteri; order Aulopiformes; family Paralepididae; genus Notolepis; species Notolepis coatsorum. Next base: position 46,901,342 of record NC_140178.1, read on the forward strand.
CCGTGCTTAGTAACGAAAATAGAACACTTTCTACGCATTATTGATAAATGAGGACCCAGGAGTCCAGTCCAGTGCATGTCCGAAAGGGGCTCTAGTATAACTTGATTTATTTTGGATTTAATGTTGGTGGGATGAATATTTGATTACCGGTATGTGACCAAGAAGGATGTTTTAGCTCAATCTTTGAACTTATTTATTGTGGTTATCAATAGCAACATACCACAATTTAAGTAGTTGACTATTAATGTAATTTACTTTGCATTCCTATTACTCCAGTTCATATTTGACATTTCTTTCTTCATCGTGTAATGGTGTAAATGATTGAAAATGCCCTTTTTGAATATGCAGCGTACTGTATGGTGTTTTGTGGTTATATCGATTTTCTTTTGTTTCTATTCCAGCTGTTATCGTAGGAGGAATTGATATGATGTCCCAGTCCCTGGTCCTGGCTAAAAAACCACACATTGTAATTGGTAAGACTACCTAACTTAGTCATAGTCTAACTTTGTCGATCAGTTGATCTTTATGTTCGAGTTATTTCCTGAATACATCTCTGGTAAGCACTACATTTATAGAGGTATAGACCTCGGATCATTATTGCATGTGGGAAACTAAATCAACTAATTGATTAGTCAACATGTCCTATGGCTATTAATCAACTAAGAAATTCTTTAGTCGAGGACAGTCCTAATAAATTCCAACTCAGTCACTCACAACTGTTTCAGCTTCCTAGTGAATGTGTCATTTTGAGTGTGTGTTAATGAATCCTAATTATTTTGTATCTGTAAACATGTAATTGCAAATTCAATGCATATGGAAAATAGGCAAAATCTCTGCTAGCATCTTTTTTAATTTCATGTACTGATGTGTATAATATATATGTATAATAGGGGTGGGATGATAAGAGTAACATACAATGCTGATATTTGGCCCTCGATCATGATACACTATATCTGTGATAATCAATATATACACGATATCTGTGTAACTGAAGAAGAAAAAATACCCATAAAAAGGCATAATTAAATAAATTATGCATTTATTCACAGAATTGACATGAAAGCTTATCAGATTATTTAGAGTCCATCACAAACTGGCCAATTGTACATGAAACAATGTACAACAAATTGCATAGTGCCTCTTTAACATACACTGATTGCAGCCTGATTATTATTAACTATTAATTATGTCCCCAACAGAAAGCTTTGTTACCATCTGCAATACAAATATATATACTTAATCTATTAAGAAAACATTTTCAGTCTGTTCACCTCATTCCAATAATTTTTATTGTAGTAAAATGGGATTGAAAAAAAAAGTATTCGAAAAGTAATATTGATACTTGGCATCTCGCAATGTATTGCTGTATTTTCTTTCCCCCAACCGCTAATGTATAATTTGGTTGTTGTGTGTTTGCAGCGACCCCTGGTCGACTCATTGACCACCTGGAGAACACAAAGGGCTTCAACCTCCGAGCTCTGAAGTTCCTGGTGATGGACGAGGCAGATCGAATCCTCAACATGGACTTTGAGACGGAGGTTCGCACTTCAAAGCTGCTTTCATGTTTGTTTACTTGACCTTTTGATATTAACACTTTCGCGGCCACTGGGATTCGTCTAATCTCACTCTATACGGCCAGCTTATCATAACAACCTTTCATTGTGCGTGAGGCTGTTTGTAGAGCTAAATCTATATTTTTTATTATTGCTATCTGTCCATTGTCATTGTCAATTGACACTGTCCCTTCAATATGCCTTAAATAAAGAATTTTTTCATCAATACGTTCCCATTTTATAGCGGTGTGAATATGAACTATATACCGTAATGTTCTGGGGTATTTCCTGGAAGGCGAGATACAGAGCGCTAAGCTAATAACGTTAAATCGAATGGCGTTTTGGCTATACACAAGCTAGAGCTAAAACTCAAAATGCATATTATCGGGGGCGGGGGACGTCGTTTCTGATTATTGATTACCAATAACGGCATTAGCCTCATACGTTGACCGGGTGGTTGGCTATCAAAGCAAGGCCCGATCGGGCTGTAATTTACGTGAAAAAGCTCTTACCGTGGGCCGGTTGGATCCCAAACAGGATTTCCCAGTTATCGATCGCCATCTGGTAGATCGATATGTCCATTGGCTGATGCTATATTCCTTTACTGCATACTGAATTCCGCGTTGCAAAAAGTATTCCGGGCGATCTGATGAAGGCATAGCTTCAGGCTAACAAAAAAGTCCACTCATGATAAAAAAAAAAACACCGGTCTGTAACAGGGAACACTGCATTATCGAGACAGTGCCCCTACGAGGATATGGCCGGTAATGCACTTTTCCGAATCCCAAGAGTAGGGTAAATCTGCAGTGCCGCTCGGTGACATTGAGTAGGATATTACAATGGAATAAATAGCCAAATAAAAAGCCAAAAGAACCTTACACGTGGTTGGCCCTCAAGCGTTGGATCCTAAACACGTATACATACGTTGGCCACGAATGTGTTAAAGGGAAAGTTCAGATATTATTTTTGTTTTATTTATTTATACATAAAATGGTATGACATACGGTACTTGCCAGTGAAGTAAATGATGCATAGCCATTAGCTTAAAAACCTACCTTTTTATCTGTTTCATTAAATGTTTTAACCTGTAGCACTTTGAGATTGTCAAATATAAAGTGCAATATAAATAAAATGCATTATTATTATTATTATTATTATTATTATTATTATTATTATTATTATAGCTTATTTACAGAGTCCTGAGAGTTGTGGCTGTCTTATGAGGGAGCTGGGTGACTTCAGACAGGCAGCACACAGGGACCGTTGACACACAATGTATTAAGCAACACCACAACATGCAAACAAAAGTTATAACTATCCACAACATATTACAACAGTCGTCTTGTGTTTCCAACACCTGATTCTTATCTCCTCTCTTTACAGAGTAAAACATTGCGACATAAAACGCATTTTCAAACAAATTAAGTTAATGTATACTTTATTGGTTTTGACACTAAAATAATTAAACCGTATATCCCTCCATCAAAGATGATGAACCTACACATTACGGTTTGGTTGCAATACTTGATTTTCACTGCAGCTACAATGTTGAAAAACCACAGTGGGACGTTACTCCTCAGAACTGGGGGGGAAATAATTGAAGGGACCAAAACCAAGCTTTGGTCTTTGTTTAACCTTGTGTTTGAAAGGATTATGTGAAAGATTTGCATAATAGAAATGACACACTCAAGGTCATGCTATATGATTGTTTACTGCCTTGTGTTTATTATCTACGTATGTTGTATAGGGCTGGGTATCGTTTGATTTGATACCGATACCAAAACTATTTCTTTCCAATAGTCACGTGTGCTGTCTGAACCATTCAGAGGCGTTGTTGTATTTTGTATGATTTTGGATTGTAGTTGAACAGAAGAAATGTTATATCTTTGAACAAACAAAATGCTTATTGGCTCACTGACGACTACTTGAGTATCGAAATTAGGGCTGAACGATTAATCGATTTTAATTTAGATTGTGTGTTGTGAAGTTTAGACTTCAGAGAGGGAGAGTAAAGTACAGAAAAAAGGTACCGTTGGGTACCAGTATCGATTCCCAGGTAAAAAGAAAAATGTTCAGGCTCGGTGTCCCGAACAGACCCACCGCGTAGGCCAGATGCAAGCCGCATTTTACAATAAACCTCTGTGGGGCTGCTTAAAAAAATATCTGTCAGAAAAATCGCAAATTCGATTATTTCCCAAAATCGTGCAGCCCTAATCGAAATTTGGTATCTAATGACCAAATTTCGAATGACACTGTCGTTCAATACCAAATTTTGATACCACAGTATTTTTCGATAATCTAGCAATTTGATCGATAAAAGTATACAATTTCGATACCCAGCTGTTGTGTCTAATAATGTTATGTCTGTTTATTCTCCTCCCAGGTGGATAAGATCCTCAAAGTGATCCCCAGAGAGAGACGCACCTACCTCTTCTCTGCCACCATGACTAAAAAGGTACACAAACTCTTTTGTATTTAGGCCCCTGTAGGTAGTGCCACTTATACCCTCTGTTACACCAGCACAGTGACTCAGGAATAACCCGTCAACTGTCTGTTGAAATGGCTCAGTGATTTGCCTAGGGATATGATATGCATGTAGGATATCATTTATTCCTTCTTCTGGTAGTTTACAATAGACTAACTAGACTTTTTATTGTATTTTTTATATATAAATACAAATCGCACCCTGGATCAGCTCAAATTGATTGCTCTGTTGTTGAAATCAGTTGAAAGCAGTTTGATCCAAGAAACGGTTATTCTGCCATGTTTTGTTCCCAAGGAGCATGGAGAAGTTGATTATTGCAATTTTTCTGGTTTCCCTCAGCTGAATCACAGTTGTATTTAGGACTGACTCGAATGCTTCGCGGCTTCAATCATGAATGCGTCAATGTTTCAGTCGTTGCCATGGCAATCGATGACAAAATCACTATTCAAATGCTTAGTAGTTGTTGTTTTTGTTGTTGTTGTTTTTTATACCACTCCAAATTAGCTTACATCATCATACGAAATCGCTTATAGAAATAATAATCCAGTATTGTTTTGACAAGTTAATTTAGCCATGACAACTTTCAGTAAACCCATCTTCCTTTATACTGTAGCTTTCAGTTTACCCACTCCTGAAGCTTCGAAACTCAAACATTTTAATCAGGTCAGCCCTAGTTCTATTCATATTTAGAGAGATGTGCAAAAAGTGACTTGTTGACTTGAGCTTTATGCTTCCGTGGGTGCCGTCATGCCCACAAGCTACTAATCTGAAGGGAGCGAAGCAATGTCAAGCGATTAGTTTCTAGGGCTGGAGACTTTCCCGGTGGTTCCTTGATGTCAACTGAGCCGGCTCTCGGTTCAGACTGAATGTCCTTCATGAAACGACTCAATCTCATGTTTATTTTGGGGGTTTGTTGTCACAGGTCCAGAAGCTCCAGAGAGCAGCTCTTAAAGACCCAGTGAAATGTGCCGTATCCACCAAATATGCCACAGTGGACAAACTACAGCAACACTACATCTTCATACCGTCCAAGTACAAGGTAGGGTCCAAGGGACAGTTACAGAAATAACCAGCGCTCACAGAACTGTCCTTTTAGTTTATTTGGACACAATGTACGCATTTCAGCTATAAGCCCCTTCAGCTGAGGAAGCTCTGCCAGTAACTAAGAGCCTGTCTAGACTGTGTGCACCCGGTAAGAAGCTATAGAAAAAGTTACAAGGGTTACACATTCTCATTTGATGTTGAAAGGAGGATTGTGTCATCTCAAACAGTTTCTGCGGGGTCTTAACCTGTTACGCTGTAGGGTCCCCTTTTTTTTTATTATCATAAATCGATCAATACAGACCGTATTAATTAATGTTGTGTTTCTTTTTCAAATGTAGCCAAGAGTAAAGACCTTAACCCTATCAAAACAGCAGTCAAAGTGTATATTTTCAGCACTACGTTTGTTTACCGATGTTTTTAAGATTTACCGCTAATTCTGATCATATATTTTTTTGTATTCAGCACAAAATCAAGACAGTACAGATATGCAGATATACTTTACACCTCGTTCTCAATTAACATCATGTCTGTACTGTATCATTAAGAGACAGATATGCTTGGGGAAGGGCCGTGGGGGAAACATACTTTTATTTATTTATTTTTTAAACAGGTAAACCAGAATATACATGTGTGGATCAAACAATTTAAAAAAGAAAATGACTAAAATGGGGAATAAGATAGAAAATAATAAGATGACTTCCGGAATAGCCCGTCTATGGAGTAGTCGCATGTGACAGAACTGCTCACCCGTTTTTTTTATTTTCGTTTTAAAAACATATTTATATATCACCAATGCGTTTAAATTAGACTCGTATATCAACTGAGATTATCAACTAACTATATTGACTGAAATATTCATGATGCCAGCGAAGAAAGATAACTCAAAACCAAATCCAAAGTCAAGTTCAGAGGACCCGCCTATGGCTGCGGGATTCGTGCGTAACAGAGCAGAGGACATTGACGAGATGGCCTCCTCCTCAACCGCTATAAACACCTCCGCAGATACAGAACATATCATCCGGGAAATGAAAAGAATGGAGAAAACAATAACCGAAAGAATAATAACCGATATAGCCGAAAAGGTAGATGCTATTAAAGTATCTATCGAATGCAATATCGAAGCGCTGAGGGTGGCTGCCGACGCACATATTAAGCGCACCGTAGCACTGGAAACTGGTTTGGAAGAACACCAACAGAATTTCGGTCTGATCTACAAAGACATAGCTGAGATCAACGAGAAGCTAACGGCTGAGATGAAGGGAAACTACAAAGAACACAAAACGGATCTCAACAATATAACGGCTGAGCTTAAACGAATCAATGAAGAACAAAAAGCTAAAATATTCAAGATGCAATATCAAAATCGCAAGCTGACTATTCGTATAATCGGACTGGACGAGTCGGTGAGCTGCACACATCCTGAAGCGTTCGCGACAGAATTACAGAAAATCCTGGGACCAACTATCCTTCCTAGGGTACCTGAGGTGGATCAATGCTACAGATTGGGGACCCGATCCAACGACAATAACGGCAGACCTAGAGTGATCATGGTTGTCCTACGTCAAGTCAGAATAAAATAAATGATCATTCGGGAGACGCGCAGGACGAAAGGCAATCTGAAATACAAGGATGTGTCAATATACTTCTTTGAAGATTATTGTCGGGAAGTGGTGGCCTTGCAGGCCAAGTACAAGACGGTGATGTCTCAACTCTATTTGGGGAAACACACTCCCACATTGATGTACCCTGCAAGACTTCGTATCGTCGAGAAACAAGGAGAAAGGGTTTTCCTCAACTCGCCTGAAGATGCTGACAAATATATGGCAGCACAACGTGCAGGATAGTTTATATACAGCCTTTTAATCTTTGTTAGGCATGGACACCATATCGTATAAACTTTAATGAACCGCTGATTTGGGACAGAGACCTACGAGCTCAGAGTTATTGAATGTTTTCCCCGTTGGACTTTTATTATTGCGGACATATTGGACTTAAAATTGGAACGATACAGAGAAGATGAGCATGACGAAAGGATGACAAGCAAATTCATGAAGCGGTCCTTATTTTAATAGTATGGATTTCTAACAACATTCTGGAACATACTGGAACATTCTGGCACTGTAAAAACGACATATTGGAATAATCTAGAACATTTAAAACATTCTTTGATATATGGAACATTCTGGAATAACAGCAATATGTGGCCAGACATACCAATAGTATCTAGCTGCAGAACCACAGCACCAGCCAGAAGACCTCCGGGGGAATAACATTCTTCACAACAGATCATCGCCCACCCCTGGCCAGGGGAAATGCTGCATATACGTATTTAAAAACTGGTCTTTATTAATTGGAAATATTTCCACTACTTCTCCACTTTATACTCTAGGTGTTTAAGCATAGCAAAGCTCTTTCAAGATCTAAGTAAATTTTCTCTTTCTTTCTTTTCTCTTATTTTTTGAGGTTCTCTATTGAGTTCAATACCTCTCTATTATTCGTGGGTTGCTATAACTTACACAAGTTCTTATAAAATATAAGTGATTATGGTATGATAATTGAAGCTCATTTTTAGTCTTTAGTTTTATTTTATTTTCATTTTTATTTAACGGGAGAGTGGCCAAGCCACAGTTGACATTCTACGTATGGTAGAATTTAGAATGTTAGATCCTATGGAATACATAGGAAAGTTAAGGATAAATGGCTCATTCTGGGCTAACTGGTGGTGTAGGGGAGGGAGTTATACGCGAAGGTTGTGTCTATGGAACACAGTCCTGTACGACTCTCTGAGGGAGGGGGATATAGGGGTTTATTTGTATATATGTATGTTTTTATGCTCGGCTCTCAACGGGACCTCAATAGTAGGATGTATATCCATTGTGAATTCGCACTCCAGAAGCATTACCAACACAACAACATGTATAGATTATGGCTAGTTTGAATATAATGATCTGGAATACTGGGGGAATAAATAATCAACATAAACGCAAAAGCGTGCTCACACTGATGAAAAACAAACGGGTTGACGTGGCTCTTCTAAGCGAAACGCACATTTTAGTGGAAGACAAAGCTACGTTAGCGGACAACATATACCATTAAGGCGTCTACATGCTACAGCAACTTCAAAGCAACTTCAACACAACATCAGCGCGATTTCAGCGCGGTTGTTTTAGAGGGTCTTGTAGACTGTGTTGTGAGGATGTTGCGTACCTTTCACCCAAATCTAACCTAAACAACCGTTGCGTTGATATTGCGTAGCAGTGATTGGTTGGTTAGCGAATGGGGGCGGGGCTGTCATATAATAATATTGGTCCCGCAGAGAATACCATCCTCCATTGTTGTAGCCAGCCAGCTAGCGTTGAACTTGATGCTATTCAATGCTCTATCATACCCAACTAACATTAATGCCATTCAGAATTTATTAACATAGCTACAACAACACACAGTAACGTTAATATAATTACATGCATCATTGTTTACAATGAACGGACGGTGGGGCAGTTCGAAAGGACTGGACACGGACTAGTTGTATATTAATTTAATATAATAACAGGTAGTTCGAGCTGCATTTTCGTGCCTACAACCACAGCCACAGGGATATATCCAGCTTTGACGAGCTCTCTCTCCTCCTGCCGATTAAATTCAGCAGCTCTTCCTCGACCTCGAGTGCCTGTAGCTGCCAGCTAACGTTAAAACTAACCTAAAGTTACACAAGCAGAATACATCACAAATACTTCCGGTCGGGGGATTTCAAAATAAAAGGGCGATGTCTAAAAGCACCGGAAATACGTTTATTTTGTACATTATCTAACCTTAACACGAACCTAAACTAACTTTAGTTAAACTAACTTTGCGCGTCGATGTTGCAGAAGCATAAAGGCAGAGTGTCTAAAACACTGTTGCTTTGTCGATGTTGTGGTGCAGTTGCTTTGAAGTTGCTGTAGCATGCAGAGGCCTTCAGTCACTCTTCCTTTGGAACGAGAACCCGTGGAGTTGCTATAGTCGTGAAACGGAAGTTGAATATTGAATTGAAGGGAGTATGGTCTGATGCAGTAGGTCGGATAACCATAGCTAAAATTGTATACAGGAATAGGAAAATAGCGTTGATGGAGGTATATGCTCCAAATTTGTACGAAGCTAACTTCTACACTACACTTACCAGAACAATGTTAAACCTTCCTGAATACTCATTTATAATTGGCGTGGATTTTAATGCCATTTGGGATCCTGGGATGGATAAATCTTATCCCACCTTTTCCAACGAACAGAAAAAATCATCTAATGCGTTAAAGGATTGGTCGAAGAATACAGGTGTAAATGATCTATGGCGATCACTCAACCCCACGACCCGGAAGTACTCTTGTCGATCTGCAAGACATAACACACTTTCCCGAATAGATTATGTTTTTGCATCCCTGAGACTATTTGATAACTATGACGTGGAAATGGTACCCAATGCACTATCAGATCACGTGTTATTTACTCCTAAAAGGATCATTTGGTATACTGTCATCCCGAGCCCCAAGATGGCGATTTAACTCGATATTGCTGAATAACAAGGAATTCATTACACAAGTCAAAGAAGCTCTTTCTGTATTCCTACTGGAGAATGCTAAATCGGTACAGGACCCCAGAATATTATGGATGTCGGTAAAGGGATTGATCAAGGATTTTACCGGGTACTTTTCCTCCAAAATACGCAAGAATCGTTGCTTAAAACTGGCAAAGCTGGAAACGCTTTACTCTACGTTATTTTCCTCCTTACAATACAACTACTCTGTTCGATTGGAAACTCAAATTAATGTATTAAAAAAAGAGATTAATGCCATTTATAAACAACAATCTGAAGTACAAATACGTAGCACAAGACAACAGCACTACTTTCAAGGTTCTAAACCAAGTCACCTACTAGCTATGCGGTTAAGAGTCAACGCAAAATTTGCAGATATAACTACCATTAAAGCACAAGGACTTGTTACAGACCCTAAAAAAATCAACGAGACATTCAAAGAGTTCTACTCCAACTTGTATAAATCAGAAACGACCTTCGATCAAAAAAAAATGTACACATATCTTAATCAAATTACCTCCCTAAACTATCAGAGGATGACGCTAAACAGTTAGAAACACCCATCACACTAGATGAACTTAAGGAGGCCATATCTGAAATGCAAAGTGGCAGGGCCCCTGGAAGAGACGGTATCCCACCAGAAATCTATCTCTCATGTTGGGACGTAATTGGACCCCTATTACTTAATATGATTTTATATTCAATCAAGGAGGGGAACTTCCATAAGAACGACAATATTGCACTCATAACAGTCCTCCTTAAAAAAGACAAAGACCCCACCGATTGCGGTAGTTATAGACCCTTAAGCCTCCTCGGAACCGATATCAAGCTGTACTCCAAGGTATTAGCCATCAGACTTCAAAAACATATGACGTCTTTAGTTCATCCTGATCAGACTGGCTTCATAAGAGGCCGCTTGATCACGGATAATATAAGACGGTTACTACATGTACTAGATGCCAGCAAGGATGACACCACACCTAAGGCGATGCTGTCCCTGGATGCGATGAAAGCTTTTGATAGGTTGGAATGGTCTTATCTATGGGCAGTATTAGAAAGGATGGGGTTAGGAAAAGGATTCATTGATATGATTAAAGTATTATACAAAGACCCATCGCTCGGCCATGATTACAACAGGTATAATCACCTCCGAAATCTTTCCGGTATCACGCTCTTCTAGACAGGGTTGCCCTCTTAGTCCCTGACTATTCGATTTATCATTAGAGCCTTTAGCACAATATATAAAATAATCCCAATCCATAGAACCAATCGCAATCAAGGGCACACAACATAAAATTAGTTTATATGCGGACGACGTAATACTGTTCATGCAAAACCCTAACACCTCAATGCCTCATCTTCTCAAGTTGATTGATGAATTTGGCAATCTATCGGGATTTAGGATAAATTGGCCAAAGTCGGCTTTCCTTCCACTTAATGCCCTTGCAAAAAATACATTCCTTCCAGAAGAAATACCAATGGTTAAACACTTCAGATGTTTGGGAGTTGAAGTATTCCCTACTATAAGCCAAACGGTGAAGTACAATTACATAAAAATCCAAGATAAGATCAAATACGACTTTGACAGGTGGTCAAAACTTAAAAACTCAGTACAGGCACGGGTAATACGGGTATCAATAGTTAAGATGGATGTCCTACCTAGAATCAACTTCATTAGCTCAATGCTACCGTTACCCCCTCCAGATGGTTACTGGAAAAAATTACACTCTACCGCATACAAATTTATTTGGAATAACAAACCTCCACGTATAAAAAGATCCACCGCACAGAGAAACAAAGCCGACGGAGGTATGGCATTTCCAGATTTCTACCACTATTTTAAGGCGTACACTTTAAGACCACTGACGATTCCCAAGCATCAGTATCCTGGAGAAATTTTGAAGTAAATATAGTAGCACCACATAGACTGCAGGACATAGTATACACCAAATGATCAATTAAGCAATGCGAATTGAAATTTGGCCCCATTATTACTCATGCGATCCGGATATGGCGTGAAACACAAAAAAAATATTCTAACCCACATAAATGGCATACATTTACATTTACATTTAGTCATTTAGCTGACGCTTTTATCCAAAGCGACTTACAAGTTCTGTACGACAAGCCATCAGGAAGAGCACAACTCTATCAGCTGAGTAACAATGTTCATCAAAGTGTTGAGTGCTACAGTGTAGGTTAGTTTATTAGGACAAGTGCATGACAGTATGGTTAGTTAGGGTTAGATTTTTTTTTTTTTTTTTTTTTTTTAATTCAGATAATGGTTGAAGAAGTGAGTCTTTAGTCGACGGCGAAAGATTGGACGTGTTTCGGCTGTCCTAACTGGGGTGGGTAGTTCATTCCACCATTGTGGGGCAAGGACTGAGAATAGGCGACTTCTCTTTGATGACCCTCCCGGAGCTTGGATAGGAGTAGGTCTGAGGCGGCCAGAAGATGCAGAGCGTAGGGGTCTTGAGGGTGTGTAGTTAGAGACCATTGACCGGAGGTAGGCGGGAGCAGTTCCCTTTGCCGCACGGTATGCTAGGTCATAGTCACACTCCCCTATTCAATAACAATGCACTCCTGATTGGAAAACGACCTATAAGATACCCTAAATGGGAAAAGCAGGGCATACACACATTAGGAGATGTTTTCAACAAACTGGGTTTTTGTAGATATGAAGAAATACATACAAAATTTTATCTCACCAGATCCACATACTATTTTTACGCACAGTTATTGGTATGTTTGAAGGCTCATGGAGTCCCATTAAGGATACCACAGATACCACAAATTCTTCTATGAAATAATACATTTATTTAAATAGTGATTTCATTGGATGTGTACTGTTAATTAATGCTTGTATATCTAAATTTATGTTATGTTATGTTTATGTGTATGTTTATAAAAAAAAAAAAAAAAATTATAATAATAAGATGAACATAAATAATACAGTGCCTTTATAATAGCCCTATACGCTCTACAAGCCCACTTTCTATCGAACTGTTCACCTTGCAACCTGATCAGATGAGTCATCCTCTCCATGTCCTGAATTCCTTTAACTTTGTTTAGCCATTGGTTATGTGTTGGGGACTGGGCTTTAACCAATTAATTGTGATCATTTTCTTGGCAGCAGTTAACAGTATTTGAAGAAGATACACACTTTTCCTTCCCTCAATGCCCTCCGGTATGACTCAGAGGATGGCAGTTTTGAAATCTTGTGGGATGTCCATGTCGAATACTTTTTTTACATCCCTGAATACATCATCCCAGATGTGACATAATTTTGGGCATGTCCAGAAAATGTCTGTATGGTTACCTATTTGTTCACCACATCCCCTCCAGCATTCGCTTGTGGGAGTCGTACCTGCTTTAGCAGTCAATAAGGGGGTCTTGAAAAACCTACTAATGACCTTCCATTTATATTCTCTCCAGGAATTAGAATTAGAACTTCAATTTAATAATGTATAGCGTGTCGTTGGGGTTCATTGATATTAGGTTTTGATATAATTTTGAAAGAATCTTTTGTATTGAAGCATCAATTTGGATATTAGCTATAAAGCGCTTTATTGCAGAAGGGTGTCGAATTTTGTCCCAATCTTCCTGGGTTTCAAAAAAAAAAAAAAAAAAAGCCTTAATTGGAGACATCTGAAAAGATGTCTCCAAAATGCTATCTCTTTTATCGTAAAACCGAGAGGAAATGACTAAATCCAGATTTAGACACTGCCATTGGAAATAGGAGCTTTTTCCCTATCCATACATAGATGTATGATTTGGCCATAATAAGGTCAAGGTCAAATATGAATTTATAATTAAAATGGATTATAATTTATTACTGTATCTACAAATCCGTCTGTTTAATAATCTTCTCTTTATTCATTTGCTTAGATTTTTTTCAATATTTTCATGGTATTGTTCACCAGCAAATATGCAAAAATATACATAATTTATATTCTCCTTTGTTTCATCACAATTTACTCGAGCCTAGTAACGGAGACAATATTTCTGACACTGGGAATACATACCACCAGGTCCCTAGATGTTCCTAGATACCAAGAACATGCAAATTTACCTTGTAGAAGTGGAGCAATCTTCCATTTACTTGGACATGTACATTTTTTATTTATTTTATTTTATTTATCCTTTAGGTGGAATTTCTAAAAATAGGGCTACAGCTTAACTTAAAGCCTTACATTTAATAATCAGAACTGTATCTTGTTTAAATGTGTTTGGGGGGAGATGTCCCGGCTGCAGTAAGCAGTGCAGGTAATAGTCAGTTCCCTCCCAACAATTTTAATTAAATGACTTCTTTCATTGTAATTGTCCTTCATACTTTTTTGACAGTATGGGTATGACATTTTTATTTATGAAATAAATGGGTATGCAATTCCATTCAAAGTGGTCTTAAAAAGTCTTAAATCTAACCTGCAGGGAACCTTGTCAAACCTGCTGTCGCAGGTAGAGCCGATCTTCATCATGGGTTAAAAATCAAGAGCTTGGTAACTCTTGGACACTTTAAATTCATGATTTTTACCACCAGGGAGGGAGAGATCACCATCCCCCTCCCTCTTCTCTGTCTCTCCACTTGCTCTTCCACAACCCCACCTCTCTGTGTGTAATCATTTTATAAATACAATATAGAATTGGTGCTGAACCATACAATTAATTTGACAAACCAAAGAGATTTAATTAACAAACATCCTACCCTAAACGCACACAATTGTTAGGTGGTAGCAGTGTATTGGGTTTTGTGTGTTCGTTCACTCAAACTTGTGAGTGTGGCCCTCCTTTACAATGACGTGGCGATCACATGGTCAAAACATACCAGTTGACACTAGAGTTGTTCCAATACCGATACTAGTATCGAAAATGCCGCCGATACTGCCTAAAATGCTGGTATCGGCGAGTACCCTCTAATTCTGCGCTCCGATACCATATGACGTAATTTATCAACAACACTGCGGTCTGCTGAGTGAGCATTATAAAACAAACGTGTTTTTAACCGACCGTGAATTAAAGTGTCAATGCCATTTGTCATTTTAACAGCAGATACTTTCCAGATACTTTGCCATCGTCCCGACAGAGCGCTGTTGACGGGGAGCTCTGATGGGTTCGCTTGGTGGTGTTACTTATTAGCATTGAACAGCTAACCGAAAGCTAGTGTTAACTAACGTTAAAGATGGGCGGCCAGGTGGTGCAGTGGGCAAGGCACTCACCACCAATGCTGGAGACGCTGGGTTCGCGTGTTCGATCCCAGCTCTCCACATTGTTTTCAGTTTGGCTGGTCGTCCGTACTAATACAATTGGCAGTATTCGAGGGTGGGAAAGCTGATGGGTGGGTCCTGGGCGTTGTAAACAGAAAAAATACTCCTACAGTTCGGTCGGGGCGCCTGCTCAGCGAAGGAAGGATCTGGAGGGAGGTAGTGTGACCTTCCACACGTTACACTCTCCCAGTGAGAATCTGAGCTGCCAGGCTGGCTGCCGGCTGGCTGCGCATGTGTCGGAGGATAGCATGTGATAGTCTCCGGCCTCCCGGACCAACAGTAGGGGGGGTGCGCAACAACCAGGAAGGGAGTTGGGAATTGGCATAACGACTAACAGTGGGATGGGAGAAAAATCGGAAAAAGAGGAGGGCGAAAAAAGATAGGTAAACTTTAACGTTACCTTGGCTAAAGTTGGGGCTATTCATAATCCAGCAATAATGGCTACAGACCTGCAAGCAAAGTACAGCAAGTTGGCAAAGGAGTATTCCAAGTTAAATCACATTTTCACCAGTAACGTTACAGTCTTTCCATCTACCGGTAGCTCATGCTAGCTAACCTAACGTTGACGTTAGCTCACGTTAACGTTGTCACTGATCGACCACCTTGCGTACACAATTAATGACATGTTGCGGACAGCCATATCGGTGACAATGTTTAGCTTTTAGTGCCAAATGATAAGAGTCTGAGGCGGAGTCTCAAAAGAGAATGTTTAATATTTATTGTGCAAAAATCACAACAACAGAGCCTCTGGTACTACAGTAGTTAACCTAAACGGAGCCTTGTGGAAGCAAGTGCAGCAACGAATAATGTCCGTGTGGAACTAATGTGCCAACAACCTTTCCGTGGGTGAACTCATTGAGATAGTTTTCAATTACTGATACTAATCTATACAATCACCTGTTGTTGAATAAATACCATTACTTTATAGTTATTACTAAAAAACAGTATATATAAAACAGTAGCTGTATAAAAGCAATTAAATAAAAACCTAGTGGCAAGAGGAAACATCAGGGATATCCTGACACAACTTGTATTTATTCTTACCCTGCCTACTCTTTTACACTGCCTATCAAATTCATGTATCGGTTATTGCACTTTTTACTTCTTACTGATGACTATTTTTAAACTGAATCATTTTAAACTATTCTTATTATTTGCTATGCTCGCTCATGCCTGTATTTTTTATGTCCGTCGGTTATTGCACTTTTTAATTACTGAATAGAGAGCCTATTAGGATGCTAGATCCTAATGTGAAACACTATGCTTATGGCAGATCAATCAGCATGGATTTACATTTACATTTACATTTAGTCATTTAGCTGACGCTTTTATCCAAAGCGACTTACAAGTTCTGTGCGACAAGACAGCAAGAAGGGTATAACTCTATCAGCTGAGTAACAATGTTCATCAAAGTGTTGCGTGTTACAGTGTAGGTTAGTTTATTAGGACAAGTGCATGACATTAAGGTTAGTCGGGGTTAGATTTTTTTTTTTTTTTTTTTTTTTTATCATTTCAGATAATGGTTGAAGAAGTGAGTCTTTAGTCGACGGCGAAAGATTGGACGGGATTCGGCTGTCCTAACTGGGATGGGTAGTTCATTCCACCATTGTGGGGCAAGGACTGAGAATAGGCGGCTTCTCTTTGATGACCCTCCGGGAGCTTGGATAGGAGTAGATCTGAGGCGGCCAGAAGACGCAGAGCGTAGGGGTCTTGAGGGTGTGTAGTTAGAGACCATTGACCGGAGGTAGGCGGGAGCGGTTCCCTTTGCCGCACGGTATGCTAGGTCGAGGGCCTTGAAGCGGATACGTGCAGCAATGGGGAGCCAGTGCAGGTCCCTAAGAAGTGGGGTGACATGGGCTGACTTCGGTAGGTTTGAGATCAGGCGGGCCGCTGCATTTTGAATGAGTTGAAGAGGCTTGGTGGCAGTGGCCGGGAGGCCAGCTAGCAGTGCGTTGCAGTAGTCGAGGCGGGAGATGACTGTTGATTGGACGAGGAGTTGGGTGGCTTCTTTTGTCAGGAAGGGGCGTATCCTTCTGACGTTGCTCAGGAGGAATCTGCAGGTTCTGGTTGTCGCTGCGATGTGAGCAGAGAAGTTCAACTGGTCGTCGAGGACAACACCAAGGTTCTTGGCGGTCGGCGACGCGGTCACAGCTGCATTCTCGACTGTGATGGAGAGGTCGGTCAGGGGGGAGGATTTGGCCGGCAGGTGGAGCAATTCTGTTTTGCTTAGGTTCAGTTTGAGGTGGTTGGTCGTCATCCAGGCGGAGATGTCGGACAGACAGGCCGAGATCCGCTCAGAGACGTGGATATCTGAGGGAGGGAAGGAGAGGAAGAGTTGAGTATCATCGGCATAACAATGATATGAGAAGCCATGAGATGTGATAATGTTACCCAGTGATTTAGTGTAGAGGGAGAAGAGAAGGGGTCCTAGGACCGAGCCCTGGGGGACACCCGTCCGGAGGGGGCGGGTGGCCGACAGAGTCCCTCTCCATGACACTTGGTAGGAGCGGTCATTGAGGTATGATGTCAGCCATGTCAGCGCAGATCCAGCCACTCCCATTCCTGCGAGGGCCGCGAGGAGGATCTGATGGTTGACTGTGTCGAAGGCTGCAGATAGATCTAGGAGAATCAGGACAGAGGAGAGGCCTTTCGCTTTTGCTAAGTGAAGTGCCTCTGTGACCGCAATGAGGGCTGTCTGTAAACTTTAATACATGGCAGTTTGGTTTGTTAGAACAGACTGTAATCTTATGCTTATGGCAGATCAATCAGCATGGATTGTCTGTAAACTTTAATACATGGCAGTTTGGTTTGTTAGAACAGACTGTAATCTTCACTTGCTTATGGCAGATCAATCAGCATGGATTGTCTGTAAACTTTCACTTGCTTATGGAAGATCAATCAGCATGGATTGTCTGTAAACTTTATGCATTGTTGTCAATTGCCATATCTTGCTATGCTCGCTCATGCCTGTATTTTTTATGTCCGTTCTATTTTATAATTTTTATTTTATTTTATTTTATTTTTATTTTACTATTTTTAAACTGAATCATTTTAAACTATTTTTACTATTTGTGTTACTGAAAACTGTAAGCGGAGAGCCTATTGGGATGCTAGATCCTAATGTGAAACACTGTGATTCTACCTGTCTATCTTTTTATGCTCGCTTATGCCTGTATTTTTTACTGTTGTGAAGCACTTTGAACTGCAACCTCTGTATGAAAAGTGCTATACAAATAAAGTTATTATTATATTATTATAATTTATATAATATTATTATTATAATTTTTTTATGTATGCACTGGTATCGGATCAGTATTGGTATCGGCCGATACCCAAAGCTTAGGTATCGGAATCGGATCGGGAAGGAAAAAATGGTATTGGAACATCTCTAGTTGACACCGGCTATAGGAACCCAGTCAGAAGTTCTATCCAAGACAATGACCATGGGCAAGGAAGATCCTTCATGTGTAACATTAGGTGGTCAGAGTAATGACAGTTTCAACAGGCAGGGAAATCTCTACTTTTGCAGACATCAAGGTGTTCGGCGGTTTGAGTTTGCAACTGTTTGTGTTTTCTGTAGGACTGTTACCTGGTCTCCATTCTGAACGAGCTGGCAGGGAACTCCTTTATGATCTTCTGCGGCACTTGCAACAATGCCCAGCGGGTGGCGCTGTTGCTAAGGAACCTGGGCATTACTGCCATCCCATTGCATGGTCAGATGAGCCAGGTAGGAACACAACGCACGCACACACACAGCCATGCCTGGTATTCCTTCTGACTAGCCACTTCCTAAATATACGTGACACAAGGACATGGTAGAGCTTAGCTGGGTGATATGAAACATCCTCTCAGATTCACACACAAGTTCTTTCAAAGAGTTCTACTAAAGGTCCTGTCAGTAATCTAAACGTAAACAAATGTGTAGCCCCACCGCCAAAAATAAGAAATACAAACAGGAGACATGTTTTCATTCTCTGTTTGATTGACTGAGCTTTTTATATACGGACCAATACTGGTAATATGAGTTTTTAAATTATATTTGCCATTTTGTGGCTGTAAAATGTTTGTTTATGTTGGTGATGTTAGGAAAGACTGCAGTAAAACAGACTTATATTCTGATTGTATAACTGCTAATAAAGTGACCAAAAAGGTATTTTCTCCATCTACAAATCAAACTCTTCCAAGAATGTATGAATATACACTATATTTATTTGGTTAAAAATATCCCGGATTAACTTATTCTTAACTATTGAAAGGATGTGTATGCAGTGTTGAGATAAATTGCTTCATAGTTCATACCCCATTGATTTGCACTAGCATTGTTAACAAACATTGCTTAAAAATGGGAAACAGGAAGCCGGCACCGATTTCTAAGAACGCCTGTTGATTTCCATAGTGGGGGCATGGTTATTGATCATTAGGGTGGTCTCATAAAAACCATGATCTTTCCTTTAAGAACACAGAGTACACACGCATCATTCTTTACATTGTTAGCAGATATTGGCACACACTGCCCATAAGCGTCATTCAAAATGTGACAGTTATTGCAGTGTGGGGCCTAAAGTGGTCTACATGTTTTACCAGGAGTTAAGGATTATTTACTCCATCTTGTAAACAGTGTTGAGTTGTTTTCCTCACAAATCAGTGTATTACAAACAAATAGGACACGCGCGTGTGCACACACACACACACACACACACACACACACACACACACGTTTCTTAACAACACATTCTGCCTTTTGGGAAACATTTATTATTATTATTATTACAAATAATTTTTCTACCCGATAAACTGCTGTATTAATTGACTAAATAAACTTTTCTGTTGGTCAGAATACATTTACTAAACCATCCTTTCTCTGTTGGTCAGAGTACATTTACTAAACCATCCTTTCTCTGTTGGTCAGAGTACATTTACTAAACCATCCTTTCTCTGTTGGTCAGAATAAACGTCTCGGAGCGCTGAACAAGTTCAAGTCCAAGTCTCGTTCTGTCCTGCTGGCGACTGACGTGGCGTCCAGAGGTCTGGACATCCCACATGTGGACTGTGTCATCAACTATGACATCCCCACACACTCCAAGGTACCTTGCTCACACACACACACACACACACACACACACACACACGCCCCTTGATTCTCTCAACTATAGCTCTTTTGCTATAGTCTTGTTTCTCTCGCTCTTTAGTGTCCAGTGCTGTACCCCCTTTAAGCCCCCTCTCTTCTGCATTTTCACTCACTCACTCACTATAATATGCCATTTTGTCATAAAGGGTGTGAAGATGTAACCGAGAAGATGCAGCCTTATCATCCCTCCGTATGCCTTGAATCAGCATTGCCCCCATTGTGAGGTGTAGTCTCCAAATCCCTATTTTAAATATCAATGGGCTTTGTGTATACAGTCTGTGTTGAACAGAGGATCAAGCCCAATGCTACTTTTTTCTACCAGTTGGCTAACATCAGCTAATATCAACTTAGTGAAATTTGAAGTCTTAGTCTAGTTAGATAGATTTTAAAAGTAGCGTAATTAAGGCTTCAGTTGATAATCGCTGATCAGGGGGGGAATTGTAGTGTCTGACTCAAGCCTCTGTTCAATGCATACCTTTTATATAACTAAGAATATAATAAATCATGAATCCAATGATTAATATATATAATATCATATTTTCCATAGAGATTTAAGACTTCACTAAAATGTCAGGAATGCCAACTTCACAGCCTCCAAATTTGCATCAGATTTCACCACTTTATAATCCTCCTGTTATACACAATGCTCCTGTTTTATATGTCTCTTATACTCCTCCTCTCAGCACCACTATCTATGATGCTCCTCTGTTTGACTGTGTCCTCTTATACTCTCCTCTCAGCACCACTATCTATGATGCTCCTCTGTTTGACTGTGTGTCCTCTTATACTCCTCCTCTCAGCACCACTATCTATGATGCTCCTCTGTTTGACTGTGTCCTCTTATACTCCTCCTCTCAGCACCACTATCTATGATGCTCCTCTGTTTGACTGTGTCCTCTTATACTCCTCCTCTCAGCACCACTATCCATGATGCTCCTCTGTTTGACTGTGTCCTCTTATACTCCTCCTCTCCGCACCACTATCCATGATGCTCCTCTGTTTGACTGTGTCCTCTTATACTCCTCCTCTCAGCACCACTATCTATGATGCTCCTATGTTTGACTGTGTCCTCTTATACTCCTCCTCTCAGCACCACTATCCATGATGCTCCTCTGTTTGACTGTGTGTCCTCTTATACTCCTCCTCTCAGCACCACTATCTATGATGCTCCTCTGTTTGACTGTGTCCTCTTATACTCCTCCTCTCAGCACCACTATCTATGATGCTCCTCTGTTTGACTGTGTGTCCTCTTATACTCCTCCTCTCAGCACCACTATCTATGATGCTCCTCTGTTTGACTGTGTGTCCTCTTATACTCCTCCTCTCAGGACTACATCCACAGAGTAGGAAGAACAGCCAGAGCAGGCCGGTCTGGGAAATCCATCACTTTTGTCACACAGTAAGTCACTCATATTGTCAGCACTGACTCTCCTGGATACCTGCCTTTGCATTCTCCTGGATTAGGGCTGGGCAATATATATAATATATATATATATATATATATATATATATATATATATATATATATATATATATATATATATATTGAATATCTTCTATATGTGTTAAAGTATTGTGGATTGTCTTTTATATTGAGCATTGTGATACACAATTGTGTTGTCTAAATCAATGCTAAAAAGCAAATATAGTAAGTCATATTTGTCACAAAATGATTTCTGAAATGAGCATGTCGGGTGAATGACGTGTTCCAGGTATGACGTGGAGCTGTTCCAGCGAATCGAAACCCTGATTGGAAAGAAGCTGCCCATCTTCCCCACCCAGGACGAGGAAGTGATGATGCTGGTGGAGAGAGTCGGTGAAGCCCAGAGATTTGCCAGACTAGTAAGTCCCGGTCACTGTGTGACGGCTCCACAGAATGTAGCATGTATGTCTGATTAAGATCCTATTGACCAGAACGCGACATATATTTTTGTTTCCAGAGTGGCTCACTTCTACTCCTTGTTTGACTACAAACTTTCTACTGACTGGACTAAACTAAGGACTGGCTTAGCACTATTTTCCAAACCATAGTTTTCTGAACATTATAGTTCTTAAAAGGGAATTCCACCAATTTTCTGTATAAAAATGGGTCTTCTTATGGCAGAGTTTTTTTTTTTTTTTTTTTATTATTATTAATTTGTTTTATTGCCATCCTCTCCAGGAAATGAGGGAGCAGCAAGATAAGAGGAAAAGGCCCAGAAGAGGAGATGAAGATGGAGACGACACAGAGGAGGCCAGCGGAGTCAGGAAGAAAGTGAGAGGAGGATCAGGGAGAGGAGGTGGAGGAGGAAGAGGAGGTTTTGGAGGAAGAGGAGGTTTTGGAGGAGGAGGAGGAGGCGGCGGTGGTGGTGGAGGAAGAGGAGGTGGAAGAGGAAGAGGTGGTGGAAGAGGAAGAGGACATTAAAAACATGAACATCACAACACACACTGTACATACCGTTCTGCATTCTCTTTCTGTTGTAAAATGTGAGGGCAAGTTTTCCAGTATGATGGATGGAAAAAACTATTTAATTACAAAAAAAAGTATCTTTGTCCTTCTATGAAATTGCCTATTTCCATTTTTAATAAAATGTGACTGTAAATCTAAACTTTTGTTTTGTTGTTTTTTGGTAGGATGTAGGTCTGTGCATTTTGTTGATTGATGTGAAATGATGCCATGTCACGGTCCAACACAAGAGGGAGATGTTTCAATTCATACTGGGCCATCTGAATCCTGGTCTAGAGCTGCATTTGGAATATAATGTTATTGCTAACATTGATGATTTTTATTTTTTTTGCAGTACAATTTTGTCTTGGTGCATCAAAACAAAAATGTAGGTTAATTGCAACAAATTAAAGAATGACATATATATACAAGCTGAAACTTACAAGAATAAATTGATACTCCAATTGACAAGCAACAGGTGGAATATTGGTACATTCATGCCATTCATATTGGAATTTGTTAATTTGCTGCTCCTGGGAGCGGGCCGGGGCTTGATTTATTCCGTCCAATTGAGTCGAGGTTGAAGAGAGGGACCGCAGAGTGGGTATGTTGTGTATTGTATAGATATTTCTAAAATAGATGCAGAATGCACCCATCATTGGGGATCTCGGGACAATACCCCAATATCAAGTAAAGATTTTGTACATTTCATCAATTCACAAGTCAACATACACGTGTTTCTGACCTGGTAAGCCATCCCGTAAAGTAAAAGAATCCGATATATTGATCTGCTATAACAACATCTATGCGCACACCCCATCGTAGGCGGGAGTACCGCGGTCAAGTGTGTTCGGTTTAGGAGGGGCCCCGCTGTAGGGGCAGAGTCTGGTGCATACCAAAGCCCCAATACATGCCTGCATTTCAATTGTGTGTAGCAGCCAGTTGCAGCAAGTATCATTTAGGGGGGATATTTACGTGAACAGTTGCGGATCTTTTCTTCGCTGACAACACCAGGTGAGTTACCGGAGCTTCGCGAGGATGAACGGCCGGCGTGGTTACCGTTAGTCAGTTTACCGACTGTCCGGTTGAATGGATCCATTAACCGGGGATGGAGGTCATTTGAAAACTTTGCTGCTTTGACGTAGATCCATAATGTGGCTCATAATAAAACATTTTGGGGATTTGTTGAATTAGAATATATTGAATGCCTATGTTTATTACAGCAGGTGGTCTAATTGAATGGATAATGCTATCATAAACACGACTTTTCGGAGCAAGTTACTGTCTGACTGTGTCCCGAGTGTGCGTGCGTTGGCTTGCCAACCACCCAACTCATTCAACGCGTTTGAGTCCCTTGCCAATGCAGTGTCATCGTCATCGTGCTTCTTTTTTTAATACAATGTTCTCTATGTTAATGCTATCGATTATATGTGATCTATGGCTAGGCAATGTGAATAATTTCGATTGAATATTATTGATCATAGTTCGGTTAAACGGGGGTTGACGAGTCGCGTGCCATTCACAACGCTGCTGCGTCCCGTTTGATCTGGCACGCGAGGAGCGTGCATGCATGGCTGTGCTGTGCAGTATGCGCATTATGTTTACAGAAACAAACGGGAAGAAAATGTGTTTTTACAGGCTACTACTAGTTGTGACGTTATCTAGATACAGTATACTGATGACGAGTAAACTAGACCAGGGCCGTTTAGTTTTTGAGGCATGATGTCAGGGTGGTGATATTAGTATTACTCAAATACATCACTGTACTGTTATTGTTGCTACTGGTCAAGTTACTCGCCATTATTTATGCCTGGTTCTCATTGCTTTCGGGCTAAGATAGGTTGATATCCTTGCTGCCTATTACCATTTTGATACACAATGTTATGTATCATATTAGATTATAATCATGTTTGCCCCAGATTATATTTCTTGGTGTGGTTGGAAGGCCACCACTGACACTAAAACTCAGTTGAAACCAATGCAAATAAACCTTACAATGGTGGTCCACCTTGTCTATTTTAGTTTATAAGCAGAGTGGTCAGTCTTAAACACACCATCTCTGGGGGTGTCTTAACCACTACACTATCTCTGGGGGTCTTAACCACTACACTATCTCTGGGGGTCTTAACCACTACACTATCTCTGGGGGTCTTAACCACTAGTCCACTACACTATCTCATTCTCTGGGGGTCTTAACCACTACACTATCTCTGGGGTTCTTAACCACTACACTATCTCTGCGGGTGTCTTAACCACTTCTCTGGGGGTCTTAACCACTACACTATCTCTGGGGGTCTTAACCACTACACTATCTCTGGGGGTGTCTTAACCACTACACTATCTCTGGGGGTCTTAACCACTACACTATCTTTGGGGGTCTTAACCACTACACTTCTCTCTGGGGGTGTTTTAACCAATACACTATCTTTGGGGGTGTCTTAACCAATACACTATCTCTACACTATCTTTGGGGGTGTCTTAACCACTACACTATCTCTGGGGGTCTTAACCACTACACTTCTCTCTGGGGTTCTTAACCACTACACTATCTCTGGGGGTCTTAACCACTACACTATCTATGGGGGTGTTTTAACCAATACACTATCTTTGGGGGTGTCTTAACCAATACACTATCTCTACACTATCTTTGGGGGTGTCTTAACCAATACACTATCTCTGGGGGTCTTAACCACTACACTATCTCTGGGGGTCTTAACCAATACACTATCTCTGGGGGTGTTTTAACCAATACACTATCTTTGGGGGTGTCTTAACCAATACACTATCTTTGGGGGTGTCTTAACCACTACACTATCTCTACACTATCTTTGGGGGTGTCTTAACCAATACAATATCTCTGGGGGTGTCTTAACCACTACACTATCTCGACACTATCTCTGGGGGTGTCTTAACCAATACACTATCTCTACACTATCTTTGGGGGTGTCTTAACCAATACAATATCTCTGGTGGTGTCTTAACCACTACACTATCTCTGGGGGTCTTAACCACTACACTATCTCTGGGGGTCTTAACCACTACACTATCTCTGGGGGTGTCTTAACCACTACACTATCTCTGGGGGTCTTAACCACTACACTATCTCTGGGGGTCTTAACTACTACACTTCTCTCTGGGGGTGTTTTAACCAATACACTATCTTTGGGGGTGTCTTAACCAATACACTATCTTTGGGGGTGTCTTAATCACTACACTATCTCTGGGGGTCTTAACCACTACACTTCTCTCTGGGGTTCTTAACCACTACACTATCTCTGGGGGTGTTTTAACCAATACACTATCTTTGGGGGTGTCTTAACCACCACACTATCTCTACACTATCTTTGGGGGTGTCTTAACCAATACAATATCTCTGGGGGTGTCTTAACCACTACACTATCTCTACACTATCTCTGGGGGTGTCTTAACCACTACACTATCTCTACACTATCTTTGGGGGTGTCTTAACCAATACAATATCTCTGGTGGTGTCTTAACCAATACAATATCTCTGGGGGTGTCTTAACCAATACAATATCTCTGGGGGTGTCTTAACCAATACAATATCTCTGGGGTGTCTTAACCACTACACTATCTCTGGGGGTGTCTTAACCAATACACTATCTCTGGGGTGTCTTAACCACTACACTATCTATCACAGTGTCTTAACCAATTTACTATCTCTACACTATCTCTGGGGGTGTCTTAACCACTACACTATCTCTGGGGGTGTCTTAACCAATACACTATCTCTGGGGGTGTCTTAACCAATACACTATCTCTGGGGTGTCTTAACCACTACACTATCTATCACAGTGTCTTAACCAATTTACTATCTCTACACTATCTCTGGGGGTCTTAACCACTACACTATCTCTACACTATCTATCACAGTGTCTTAACCAATTTACTATCTCTACACTATCTCTGGGGGTCTTAACCACTACACTATCTCTGGGGGTCTTAACCACTACACTATCTATCACAGTGTCTTAACCAATTTACTATCTCTACACTATCTCTGGGGGTGTCTTAACCACTACACTATCTCTGGGGGTGTCTTAACCAATACACTATCTCTGGGGGTGTCTTAACCAATACACTATCTCTGGGGTGTCTTAACCACTACACTATCTATCACAGTGTCTTAACCAATTTACTATCTCTACACTATCTCTGGGGGTCTTAACCACTACACTATCTATCACAGTGTCTTAACCAATTTACTATCTCTACACTATCTCTGGGGGTCTTAACCACTACACTATCTCTGGGTGTCTTAACCACTACACTATCTATCACAGTGTCTTAACCAATTTACTATCTCTACACTATCTCTGGGGGTCTTAACCACTACACTATCTCTGGGGGTCTTAACCACTACACTATTTCTACACTATCTCTGGGGGTGTCTTAACCAATACACTATATCTGGGGGTGTCTTAACCACTACACTATCTCTACACTATCTTTGGGGGTGTCTTAACCACTACACTATCTCTGGGGGTCTTAACCACTACACTTCTCTCTGGGGTTCTTAACCAATACACTATCTCTACACTATCTTTGGGGGTGTCTTAACCACTACACTATCTCTGGGGGTCTTAACCACTACACTTCTCTCTGGGGGTGTTTTAACCAATACACTATCTTTGGGGGTGTCTTAACCAATACACTATCTCTACACTATCTCTGGGGTGTCTTAACCAATACAATATCTCTGGGGGTCTTAACCAATACACTATCTCTACACTATCTTTGGGGGTGTCTTAACCACTACACTACACTATCTTTGGGGGTGTCTTAACCAATACAATATCTCTGGTGGTGTTAACCACTACACTATCTCTACACTATCTTTGGGGGTGTCTTAACCAATACAATATCTTTGGGGGTGTCTTAACCAATACACTATCTCTGGTGGTGTCTTAACCAATACAATATCTCTGGGGGTGTCTTAACCAATACAATATCTCTACACTATCTTTGGGGGTGTCTTAACCAATACAATATCTCTGGGGTGTCTTAGCCACTACACTATCTCTACACTATCTTTGGGGGTGTCTTAACCAATACAATATCTCTACACTATCTTTGGGGGTGTCTTAACCAATACAATATCTCTACACTATCTTTGGGGGTGTCTTAACCAATACACTATATCTGGGGGTGTCTTAACCACTACACTATCTCTGGGGTGTCTTAACCACTACACTATCTCTGGGGGTCTTAACCACTACACTATCTCTGGGGGTCTTAACCACTATGGGGGTCTTAACCACTACACTATTTCTACACTATCTCTACACTATCTCTGGGGGTGTCTTAACCACTACACTATCTCTGGGGGTCTGTTAACAGAACTCGCTTCTGGGGCATCAATAATGTGGTCAAGAGGCATGGATTCTCTATTGTGCCCGAACTGGCTTGACTTCTTTATTCACATATAAGCAGTAGATGTGTACAGAGCTCTGCTCTCGTTGAGAGCCGTTGGAGAAGAGAAAGATAGGGGCGGGTACCACCTCTTTTATAGTCCTTGTGAGGTAGGATACCTGAGTGGCTACGCCCAGAGCGCCCTCTAGTGGGGACAGATATACATGCACCAAAGCAACACTGATAGATACAATTAGTCTATACAGATAAACAGTCACTAGTGTAAACAGTCATATGTACAGTTAGTGGAAACAGTTAAATACAGTTACTTGCAATCCTACATAGGATCCTACATAGAACCTCTAACTTTAACAGGGTCTTAACCACTACACTATCTCTGGGGGTCTTAACCACTACACTTATCTCTGGGGGTGTCTTAACCAATACACTATATCTGGGGGTGTCTTAACCACTACACTATCTCTGGGGGTGTCTTAACCACTACACTATCGCTGGGGGTGTCTTAACCACTACACTATATCTGGGGGGTCTTAACCACTACACTATCGCTGGGGGTGTCTTAACCACTACACTATCTCTGGGGGTGTCTTAACCACTATATCTGGGGGTGTCTTAACCACTACACTATCTCTGGGGGTGTCTTAACCACTATATCTGGGGGTGTCTTAACCACTACACTATCTCTGGGGGTGTCTTAACCACTATATCTGGGGGGGTGTATTAACCACTACACTATCTCTGGGGGTGTATTAACCACTACACTATCTCTGGGCACTCACCTTGCCCAATGATGGATAGCTTGATAGGTTGGGAAAAGTGTAAACTAACTTGCATCCGTATCTTTCCCAGGCGGCCACGTTCCTCTGGTAACCCCCAGCTAAGATGTCTCATCGTGGGCAGGAGGACCCGGAGCGGTACCTGTTTGTGGACAGAGCCGTTGTCTACAACCCGGCCACGCAGGCTGACTGGACCGCCAAGAAGCTCGTATGGATCCCCTCAGAGCGCCACGGCTTCGAAGCGGCCAGCATCCGGGAGGAGCAAGGCGAGGAGGTCACGGTGGAGTTGGCAGAGAATGGGAAGAAGGCGATGGTCAACAAGGACGACATCCAGAAGATGAACCCGCCCAAGTTCAGCAAGGTGGAGGACATGGCCGAGCTCACCTGTCTCAACGAGGCCTCCGTGCTGCACAACCTGAAGGATCGCTACTACTCTGGACTCATCTACGTGAGTGTTTCAGGCTTGCACTCCCTGGCAACGGGGGGTTTCCCTCCCGTAAGCAGTGGTTCTCAAAGTGGGCTCATTAGTATAGTCATTAGTGAATAGTGAATAATTGCACTATTATTTCAATGACTAGAAGTTAGCCCATTGACAGAGTGAGCATTCTGATCACAGGTTTCACTCTCTTCTCTGTTGTCTCCCGACCTACATTATATATAGTTATGGAACTCTGGACTAAATCATATCTAATAACAAATATCTTCTTAGATGGGGGTCCCTGAGACAAAGTCATATCAAATGGGGGTCCTTGATATGATTCCATAAGGCAGGGGTGGCCAACCAGTCAGAGACTAAGAGCCACAAAGATTACTGTGGTACCACAAAGAGCCACACCATATACCAGCATTTCTCAACCTTTTTTCAGTCACGGCATCCTTCATGTGTTTATAGGTTCCACCCTCTGGCCTCTGAAGTTGCTACTGTCTTTTTTATTTGGGCCTCACAGGGTTAAAAGTACCTTGTGAGACCCACGGTTGCAAAATTACAAAACCACTTTTAGCCATTTAAAAAAAAAAGTCTGTAAATGTTTCAAATATTTTTTTAAGCACATGTACATAGTCAATGGGTCCTGTTGTTTAGCCTCACAATGCTATTGGATAGTAAATGTGTTTATAGGTCCCACCCTCTGGCCTCTGAAGTTGCTAATGTCTTTTTTATTTGGGCCTCACAGGGTTAACCTCAGATGGACCACAAATGACATCACGCCATAAATCAATCTCTACAGAATGTATGAATTAATGTTGCGTTTTTGTTTCAAATGTAGCCAAGAGTAAAGACCCTAACTCTGTCAAAACAGCAGTCAAAGTGTATATTTTCAGCATTACGTTTGTTTACCAATGATTTTAACTGTTATTAGTGAAATATAAGATTATATAGAAATCTCAGGGCATTGAGTCGGAAACCGGCGCATATTGACGAGAGGAAGTGGCACAGCCAAAAGTGAGTGTAGTCTTTTGAAGGATTTTCGAATTTCGAAAAACTACACTACCCAGCTTACGCCAGCCCCCGTCAATCATCTTGACTTGTGGATTTACTTTTTTATTTCTCTTATTTTTCGGGATTATCTCCCACAAACCTGAACGTTATTGCCATAAAACAGAACGCAGTTAGTTTCTCTACCTTTCTTTGAACGTCTAGCAAAAAACGGCGTTGCAATCTGATGAAAAATGGTGGAGAAATTTACATTATAAAAAGTAACTGTACTTACAGTAGATTTCATTCACGGTTTGTGAATCACGCCTGGTGATACTAAATCCAGATTGAACTCTGCCATTGAAAAGGGGAGATTTGGCCCGATCCATAGATGTGCGACTTGGCCATAATAAGGTCATTTATAGGCCTGCTATTCTATATTCTATAATCATATTTCAAATGACATGTGTCCGGATGGCAGAATTCAGTACTGTATATACAAAACCTTCTGTTAAATCATCTTCCCAGGTCTGGTAAATTTTAGCATGGTGTTATTCACAGTCAAAAATTTAAAAAAATATTTCTGACACTGGGAATACATTCCCTGAGATCCATAGATATCCCTTGAATCAGATACCAAGAACATGCAAATGGACCATTTGAAATTTCTGTAAATGTTTATTCTACGTTCTTATGGAATAAATGACATAAAAAAAATGGAAAAATCAATTGATGGAGGAGCCACACATTGACGGGCAAAGAGCCGCATGCGGCTCGCGATCTGTGGGTTGGCCACCCCTGCCATAAGGGGATTCATAAAGAAAAATAGGCATCTCATGTACCATATCGTACACCCTGTCAAATGGGCGGTTAAGGTAGGGCTTGAGATCCAAGGTTTAGGTTAGGGTTAAGATTGAGGTCCAAGGTTTAGGTTAGGGTTAAGATTGAGGTCCAAGGTTTAGGTTAGGGTTAAGATTGAGGTCCAAGGTTTAGGGGCTTGAGCGAGGTCCAAGGTTTCTGTTAGGGTTAAGGTTGGGGTGGGTTTGTACATGAGATGCCTGGATTTTAGGGAGACTGTAAGGATTGACAGTTTTATACAGGACGTAATATGTTTTAAGTTTAAGTTTACTTTCCTGTGGGGAATTTTCCCTCTGCATTTGATTCCTCTCCATCCTAACCACTTAGGAGCAGTGGGCAGCCGCAGACAGACAGGCGCCCGGTGACCAACTCCCCCTTGGTCAAGGGCTATGGCAGGAGGTGTACCTAGCATGCATGTTGAGTTGGCTATTCATAGTAATCGATCACAGACATCTTGGTCACAAACAACAGGTGACTTTAATCGAATAGCAGGTGATCATCATAAAAATGACAACCATGGCCAATGAGCTGTGGCCCTGCGCCATATTGTATGACAAAACACGTTGTGAGAATACTATAGTATGAATAGAGTATACACCTACTCCCTCAGTCCAATTACCACAAGCTTCTATTGGAGGGTGAATCAACAAGAATACTCACTTTCTAGTCATTACATACCCACCTCCTCAAATTACCATCACACCCTTGAGGTGACATATTCTCTGTGGGAAATTATGACATTTATATTCCCCCAGTTTCCCATAGTTCCAGATCCGATTGGGACTCCAGGTGTTATTAAGTCCCATAACAAGTCCTGTCTGTTTACCGACCCTTTAACTTAACTTCCACACAGGACAGATAGAGCTAGGAAAGGACCTGTGTATTCAGCTATTTGTCTCAATTGTCAGCCTGCCCATCTGCCTGTGTGTGTGTCTGTGTGTGTGTGTGTGTGTCTGTCTGTCTGTCTGTCTGTCTGTCTGTCTGTCTGTCTGTCTGTCTGTCTGTCTGTCTGTCTGTCTGTCTGTCTGTCTGTCTGTCTGTCTGTCTGTCTGTCTGTCTGTCTGTCTGTCTGTCTGTCTGTCTGTCTGTCTGCACATCAAATATAAGGTCTGATGTTAGAGAATGTATTTGGGGAGCTCTGTCTGAGGGAGGAGAGTTATGTAGAGAGTTCTGAGTGAATGTAGGACACACACACACACACACACACACACACACACACACACACACACACACACACACACACACACACACACATACACACACACACACACACACACACACACGCACACACGCACACGCACATACATACATAAGGAGCGACCAATGTCGGGAAGACTCCAGAGCACAAACAGCAGTGTGACTGACTGATCTCGCTAGGCTTTTATAACCATTGCCAGACTTCTCCCTTGGCCAGGTCCTCTCTCCTCAGGTCCGCTGGGTTAGAGATGATTAGCTCCCCCCCCCCCCCCCCCCCCCCCCCGGCGGCTTCCCTCTCACCTCAGCCAGGGACCGGTCTCTTCCATAAACACTGCTGGCTCCAGTTTGTTTGTCCGGTTCCGGTCACCTTCTGCTTGGCCCCGTTTGATCCTCGTCACGGCCCGGCAGGCCATGGGGGGCCTCTCACTTCTCTGTGGGGGCCACACTGGCTTAAACCAAACACATTTTAGTAGAGCCTGACCGATAAGGCAGATATTGGCTTAACACTGATATACTGTACATTATCAGTGTCAGCGTTTATGTTACAGATATCCCGTGGTTTGATTAGCCGTCTAGCGAGCTCATTTCTTAAACTAGCGTGAGGATAATACTAGTAGTATCATATGTCACTAGCTCACTGGCTAAGGGGGTAGATCTCTGCTCCAAATGAACCTATTTTAAGCTAGTTTAAAATTGATGGGAGGAAAATGTCATGTGGCATGACCCTTGACCTCTCACCTCAAGATATCTGAATGAAAATTGTCTCAATAGAAACACAATCTTTATTTTTGACATAAAGAAGATACGACAGCGCATACTGGATACAATAGAGCACAGTTCATCCTCGGTGGGAAGAGTATCGAGATACACTCCTAGAGAATAACACATACAAAAAGAAAGGAGCCGCACTTCAAAATAGCATCCAAGGAACCAGTTACTTTTTAAGTATCACGATTATTATGCCCATTTCACTATTGACCCCCACCAAAACTGACTGGGTACCCTTAAGCATAGTCTTTGCACCTGTTGCGATAGGGCATTGGGAGGGCCAAGGGTTTATGAATAAATCTTTCAATCTCCACAACCCCAAAGCTTGTTATCAGTCCTAAGACGCAAGGTCTGAAAAAACTATAGTTTTACTGTAAATAGTATTTGTGATCAGACTCAACACACTCACTTCCAAGAATATAGGCTTTTCAAGTGGAAGCAAATACCTGAGGTATGAAAAAGTAGTGGGAGAATTAGAAAGGATATTACTACATAAACAAATGAGAGGAGAATCAAATAAATAAAATAAGTCTTTGGTAACTAAGGCTGCGGTTACATTAGGGCCATTTCATTTTGTTTCATTTAGCTTTTCAGAACGCTGCGTATTGGCAGGCAAGTTAGAGTTAAGTTAGACGTTGTTTTGTCTCGTCTACTGTAGTACAATGCCAAAGCAGTAGGTGGCGATGTAGTTCAAACATTCAGGCCATTTTCAACCAATCAGAAAGGTTGAACGAGTCACTCCACATCCTGCTCAAAATCTCAGAAAGCCACCATCTTTATACCTCGCATGAGCCATTTAGCAACATAGCATTTATTTTTCAGCAAGAAATAAAGTGCAATAAACAAAAACGGATACATTCACTGTGTGTTCTGCCTCATTTGTTGATGATTTGTTGATGAAACAAAACTAACATCAACACAATTGACCACCAAGAGCGGAGTTTAGTCTCACAAAAATATCGCCGATTTTGTTAGCTTACGTGCTAACGTGATTGGGATATGCCATTATAACAGTATAGCATTGTGGCTAGCAGCGTAGTAACGTTAATGCTAGCAGAATGAATGGATGTAAACGTTATTTAACAGATTGCAGAATGGGTACAATCAGGGCTCGAGACTAACGATGTCCCGCCGTCCCTGGGACGATCAATTATTGATTTGGGACGAACAGAAATCTTTGCTGGGACGCATCCGGGACGGAGAGGATTTTTTTTTCACAGGAAATGTCAATTGGACGACTGTCAGTGCGCGCATATATTGCTGTCAAATGGTTAATGTCTCGTGCTGACTAAGTTCACTGAAGTCTAAACGTAGCGTGATTTGCCAAATCCAATGACTATCTCCGCCTCCCAACGCAGCAATACGCTCATCCAGCATCAAGTTACTTCCTACCCACCTCTCCTCCGGTACAGTACTGCAGCTACATGCTAGCTAACCTAGCTCATGTTAGCGTCGTCACTGAACCACCTCGCGTACACAATTAATGACATGTTGCGGACAGCCATATCGGTGACAATGTTTAGCTTTTAGTGCCAAATGATAAGAGTCTGAGGCGGAGTCTCAAAAGAGAATGTTGAATATTTATTGTGCAAAAATCACAACATCCTCTCCAACGGAGCCTTGTAGCCGAGTAGGGTATATCTGCAGAGCCACTTGGTAACGAGTGCAACACCGTGTAATGTCCGTGTGGATCGTTGGAGTAGGGTATATCTGCAGTGCTGCAGCCCCGTATAGATTTGTATTAGTATCATAATCAATCACCTGTTGTTGAATAAATACCATTACTTTCTAGTTATTACTTAAAACAGTATATATAAAACAGTAGCTGTATAAAAAAATAAATAAAAAAAAAGTATAATTTATATAATTTAATTTAAAAAAAAAATAAAAAAAATGTATGCACTGGTATTTTTGGGACGGTTACATTCACTTTGGGACGGTTAAAATTGTATTTCGGGACGGTTCTGGGACGGTGGTGAAAAAAGTTAGTCTGGAGCCCTGGGTACAATACAATACGGCTCAATACAAACAATTGTTAAGGGAATGCAGACTGTTGTAGCTTGGACTGGGTTCCTTATAACAATAACTTGACAACACATGATCTTAGTTTAGCCGCAGCTACAGGCAATCTGAGGAGGACGCAGCTGATATCCTGTATAGGTCCAGCCAGGGGAGAATTTGGCGTCTGTGTTTACTACTGCGCATGGGCGTTGGGCAAGAAACGGCTCTGTATCCGGCTCGCGCAAATTACATGGCACCATTGTCGGCGAGTTTCGGCGAGTTTCCAAAACGAAAACACCCTTTCAGCGTTGCCACTAGGAAAACGTGTTTTCCTGCCAAAACGGCGTTTCTTTTTAACTTGGACATGCAAACGTACTCATTCGAAAATACAACGTTGCTGTTTTACCCCAGTGTAACCATGGCCTAAGTTTGAGAGATCCTTGCTAAAAATGTGTGAATATCGGCTGATATATCGATATCTGAATTTCTTTTTACTCCCAAAATCGGTATCGGCCTCACAAATCCAGTATGAGTCTGGGCTGGCTCTATGTTTAACTAAAGGTGTCGGGGAATGGGGCAGGGCTGTCCCGGTTACTGTTTCCTGGCCTACAAAGCTTCAGTGGTCATTATCGGCGAATAATCAAAGCTTCATTCACAAAGTTTCAATATGGCAGCGGGTAGATGAGAGCTATGTGGTAGACAGACTTTCTGATCTCATGACCTAATGTCCCTGTCTGAGAAGAGATTTCCAAAATGAATGTTGTGTTATTATTTCTATAAGCTATTTCTTATGCTGGTGTGTCGGAATTTTTGAAAAAAAAAGAAAGAAAAAGAAAAGAAAGCATTTGAATCTTGATTTTGGCAGTGATTGAGGCCTTAACTGACATTCATGTCTAGGCCCGAAATTCTTTTCAGCCTCATTCAGTGGTCATCATTGGCTGCTTGTAACGAGGGCCCTTTGAGACTCTGTGATTAAGGCCTTGATACAAATACACTTGACTTGGATTAAGTTTCCTATTGTCACACACCTGAATTCATCAGGAGCAGGGTTTTTTTTCGATGGGAGGCCGATATCACAATTTTAAAAAACTTCCCTTATAATCCCTTTTCAATGAAGATGGTTCTGTTCGGCAGTGTCCTACAGTAGTTGCTGTTGATCTTGACCCATTTGGTGACACGTATGCATTCCTGAAATAGAATGTGGGTCGGTTATTACCTGAGAGACCGCGCTGGCGCAGGCCACAGGGGATGCTGGGAGAAATGTGTTACTTTGAATTTATCATCCTTTACGAAATGAAATACAAGACCGTATCACTGCTTGCTTTTGGTTGTTAGTTTTGTGTAGTGAAGGAGGTCTTTACAGGTACAGTGTTAGTACAGTGTTATTTATTACAGTCGAGTGGTCGAGTTATATCTGTTTTATCGTACTTGGAGACGTGAGTTCAGTCAAAGTGGTGTTCATTTGACACCCGAATAGGATCAAACCAGTGAGAAATAGCCTGCGAGTGAGAAATAGCCTGTAAGTGAGGCGTTGACTACATTAGCAAGGATCTCAGTCCCCGAAATGGCCTCTGTTCCCCACATATTTTGTCATAACTTTGTGTCACGGTCTCTGTTTTCTCATGGCTCAGAATGGGCTTTTGGAGCTTGTTAATTTCCCCCTCTGGTCAGAGAAATTGAAAACATATGTCTGTGTTGGTTTGTATGAGCGGGAGAATACTAACGGCAGCCCAGCCGGGGCCACGGTGGAAGAGACCCCCTGCTGTTCTGAGAGCACTGCTGTTCTGAGACCCCCTGCTGTTTTGAGACCCCCTGCTGTTCTGAGACCCTGCTGTTCTGAGAGCCCCTGCTGTTTTGAGAGCCCTGCTGTTCTGAGAGCCCTGCTGTTCTGAGAGCCCCTGCTGTTCTGAGAGCCCCTGCTGTTCTGAGACCCCCTGCTGTTCTGAGAGCCCTGCTGTTCTGAGACCCCCTGCTGTTCTGAGACCCCTGCTGTTCTGAGACCCCCTGCTGTTCTGAGAGCCCCTGCTGTTCTGAGAGCCCCTGCTGTTCTGAGACCCCCTGCTGTTCTGAGAGCCCTGCTGTTCTGAGAGCCCATGCTGTTTTGAGACCCCCTGCTGTTCTGAGACCCCCTGCTGTTCTGAGAGCCCTGCTGTTCTGAGAGCCCCTGCTGTTCTGAGAGCCCCTGCTGTTCTGAGAGCCCTGCTGTTCTGAGAGCCCTGCTGTTCTGAGACCCCCTGCTGTTCTGAGAGCCCCTGCTGTTCTGAGAGCCCCTGCTGTTCTGAGACCCCCTGCTGTTCTGAGAGCCCTGCTGTTCTGAGACGCCCTGCTGTTCTGAGAGCCCTGCTGTTCTGAGAGCCCTGCTGTTCTGAGACCCCCTGCTGTTCTGAGACCCCCTGCTGTTCTGAGAGCCCCTGCTGTTCTGAGACCCCCTGCTGTTCTGAGAGCCCTGCTGTTCTGAGAGCCCCTGCTGTTCTGAGACCCCCTGCTGTTCTGAGAGCCCTGCTGTTCTGAGACCCCCTGCTGTTCTGAGACCCCTGCTGTTCTGAGACCCCCTGCTGTTCTGAGAGCCCCTGCTGTTCTGAGACCCCCTGCTGTTCTGAGAGCCCTGCTGTTCCGAGACCCCCTGCTGTTCTGAGAGCCCCTGCTGTCCAGGGTCTCCTGACCCGTCCCCATGGATCTGACCAACCCCCCCATGGGGCTCAGCATACCTCACCCCGGCCCAGCTGTGACTTTCCTTCAGGTGTGTGTGTGTGTGTGTGTGTGTGTGTGTGTGTGTGTGTGTGTGTGTGTGTGTGTGTGTGTGTGTGTGTGTGTGTGTGTGTGTGTGTGTGTGTGTGTGTGTGTGTGTGTGTGTGTGTGTGTGTGTGTGTGTGTGTGTGTGTGTGTGTGTGTGTGTGTGTGCGTGTGTGGTCAAAGCGCTACTGAATATATGGAAGATGACACAGCTATGCCAATGGGATTAATATGGAACAGGCTACTTCCTGTCTCCTAAATGACCCTATCGTTAACACTGAGATCACTGGACAAGTCTCACACTAGCTCGGCAGGTTGGGGGGGCAGTAAGCAGGTTGGGGAGGGGCAGCAAGCAGGTTGGGGGGGCAGTAAGCAGGTTGGGGAGGGGCAGTAAGCAGGTTGGGGAGGGGCAGTAAGCAGGTTGGGGGGGCAGTAAGCAGGTTGGGGAGGGGCAGTAAGCAGGTTGGGGAGGGGCAGTAAGCAGGTTGGGGGGGCAGTAAGCAGGTTGGGGGGGCAGTAAGCAGGTTGGGGGGGCAGTAAGCAGGTTGGGGGGGCAGTAAGCAGGTTGGGGGGGCAGTAAGCAGGTTGGGGAGGGGCAGTAAGCAGGTGGGGGAGAGGCAGTAAGCCTGCCAGTAGCACCCCTTGTGTAATCAACGTGAAACATGGGAAATGAGACTGAGGTGATTATTTTTATTTTTTTCCTCCGGTATAGTCAGAGATTGGCCGTAGGATCTGGGCCCCTATTTGGCATGGTGGCTTCTTGCCTGTGCCGTAGCTCACCTCCCTACGCTGCCCCGGCTATGCCTATCATGGCTCCCTGCCCATCGCACAGCTTTGATCCTTGTCACGTCAGTCAGTCAGTCAGTCAGTCAGTCAGTCAGTCAGTCAGTCAGTCGGTAGGTAGGTAGGTATTAGGTAGGTATTTATTTAGACGACAAAACATATACAGATCATTACATCACATATTTGCTTTTGTCAAGGAGAGGAACGAAAAAGCCAATGACTTATTTACATCGTTGTCCTTGGAAGTCAAGGATGCTTGATACATACACATACAACTCATTACAGAAAATCATTCACAATTATTACATTTGGATAGCAATAATGGCACAACCCTTAATTAATACAAACATGTTCATTTGTTGAGACATGTTAAACTAGCCGTGAGTCTGTGTGTCTCAGAGCACCCCGAGGGGAGGGGGTGATGGGGGGGGGGGGGGGGGGGACGGAGAGAAATTCCGGAAAGCCAGAGAGAGTCGGGCCAACTCATTCATTTTTGCAGCTTGCTATCTCTCCGAGTGAGTGAGTCACAGGCTATCCGCGGTGCTGCACGCTAGGCTACGCCACGCTAGCCTGGCTACAAGCAGGCCTTTGTGTCGCTAGATAAACCCCAGCTGTCAGAAAGCCTCAACATTCTTCCATGTGCGAAAAGTGTTTGTCCGTCTATCTGTCTTTCTCTCTCTACCTCCACCCACTTCTGCTGCTGTACTGTGTCTGTCGTCTTGCCCTCACCGACTGTTGCCCTCTCTCTCCCACTCTCTCTCTCTCTCTGGCTTTCTTTCTATCTCTCCCTCCTCCTCCTGGACAATAATGACCCCCCCCCCCCATCCCCCCACATGTTGTAATGTTCTGGAAGTTTTAGTTTTACCTCCCGTCAAACGTAAACCTTTTGAGTGTTTTGCGTATCTATTTTATTCTTTCTGTCTTACATCCTGGAATAGGATGAAGTTGAGTTGCCATCCTTTGTGTGTTTGTACATACAAAAAAAAAATTCCTCCATATTCTACTTTTGCACATTCTTTTCTTTCCGTTCTGTAGGGTTCTGAAGTGGTTTCACGTCTCTTTCAGTGTATTTGTGAATACACGACGGGACACTGCTGGGCTCCCTTGTTGTAACACTCAGACGTGCCTTGTTGCCATGGTGTTGTCGTTGCACTTCTTTTATGCACATTCTTTGCTTTAACTGTTAAATAGACATGCATACTATTTTCACAAAGTCAAGAGTTTCATCTTTCGTCTTATAATTTTCAGTTGAAAGTAAGGATGGGATTCATTAGGACGACTGGGCTAGTCAAGTAACAGCTAGGTGACGTGCCAGACATGCTAGTAGGTTCATCTGAATGAAACCTACTAGATCCACAGTTGCCAGAACAAAGCACTGTATCTCCATGGCTCATTAGTAGAGGCTAATAATAACTTTGCAATTAACATATTTCATGTATTTGACTTACAAGGGAAGTAATTAGGCCCAAGTCATCAGTCGTCTGAGTTGTACAGAGGTTGTATGTTTTGGACCATACAAACGTATATGTCTTATTATTTATTATACACGGTTAGTTATTTTCATAACTATAGATTAATTTACTGTGAAATTAGTCTAAATTTGAACTGCTTCCCAAGTACACTGTTCTCATTGTGATTGTTACTGATAAATACCTCTGATTTTGTTTAGCTGTTAAACTCTTATTTCATTTCCAAGAATCATCAACTTCAATTAAACTAACATGATGCATAAAAGCACAAGATGTTGTCCTGCCACACTTACAGACTACAAACACTCTTTGTAATTGAATACACAGTCTCTCAAGTCGAGTATCGATCATGTTTCAAAGCCCGGTCTGAACATATTCATTAACCTTATTATGAAATCAGCAGAGCAGACCTGGTCAAGGTCTCCTAGTCTCTACAGAGCCTACACTGATCAATGGCACAGACTGCCCACCCCACCCACTTCAGTACAGAATGCCCCCCCCCCACACACACACACTCACACACACACACACACTCACACACACACACACACACACACACACACACACACACACACACACACACACACACACACACACACACACACACACACACA
>NC_140178.1:46942014-46979514 GCF_963971535.1 Notolepis coatsorum
TATCAGATACTGATACCCTATTGTATAGGGGTGGGAATCACCAGATGCCCCACAATACGATACTATCACTAGATATCACGGCATTGCAATATAATTCTATTTATTAAAATGTTTCAACTGCAAATGACGTCCCTAATGGAAAACCTTGTTAGCATCTGCAATAAAAAATATATATACATCATCTGTTTTTATCTAATAGACATTTTCAGTCTGTTCACCTCATTATAATAATTTGTATTGCAGTAAAAAATGGGATTGTCAAGCAAAAAAAAATTTAATTGAGTGTCACTGTATCGATATAATATCACATATCAGCATGCAAAATATTGCGCTCTATATTGCTGTATCGATTTTTCCCCACCCCTACTATTTTAGCCTGGTATCAGACCCATATCCCATACTCGGTATCGGTATCGTTGCTACTTTTAATTCACTTTGTCTACGGCTGTTTTGAAATACAGATGTTTCTGTGATGGCTGATAGCTATTCCCACAAGTTACTATCTGTGTTATCAGTCCTCTCCGGTCTCACTTCTCTTCATCGCATGCCGACTGCTATGACATAATGTCCAAAACTGTGGTGTAATGACAGCTCATACAACACTGACAGAAACACAGACCAGAGCTGTTGCATAGCTAGAGAAGATGATGGGATTGTTTTCTTTT
The DNA here is from genome assembly GCF_963971535.1 of Notolepis coatsorum. Classification (NCBI taxonomy): domain Eukaryota; kingdom Metazoa; phylum Chordata; class Actinopteri; order Aulopiformes; family Paralepididae; genus Notolepis; species Notolepis coatsorum. The sequence goes on from NC_140178.1 coordinate 46,942,680, forward strand.
TGCATGCCGTTTGGAAGGTTATTTATACGTGAAACAGGTGAAAACTTTATGCCTTACACACTGCAGTCTGTAAGTTAGCTGTTTGTCTCAACGCTAATGCGTCACTCTATATACCGTAGGCCTAAACCCACACTGCTATATGGAGGTGTAGTCTGACGTCACTTTAGTTTCCCGCACCGTCCACCCGTATAGGGATTTATCATTGGGAAAATGTATTGTATGTATGAACATGTATGAACATTGGCAAGCTTTCCATTTTTGCACAAAATGAGTTAGCTTCTATCACTAACATTATATAAAGTTAGTTATAAGGTTGTTTAATTTGTCGTTAAAAAAATAATTACAATTACCAGTAGAACGCCTGTCGTTCGGTGCTGTTGCCTGTCAGCAGCTCCAGATTGAAGTGTAGTTCCTCAGTGAACAAAAACATAAACGTTGTTATTTTGCTACCTTTACGATTAACACATTGGGTGCCATGCAGTATGCCCATCTTTACCACTCTCTGCCAGTGCTGTAAGCCTATGGTGTGGCTCACCTTCTTTCCAGGGCTATAACTTTTTAAATATTATAGCTATATCGACATTACTATGGCCCATTCAACATCGGGTATCTATCGTTCCGGATGTGGGAACGTTATATTTTTCCATTCATACATTGTCGTGTTAGTACCGTCGTGAATATAAGTATGTTTTAGACTGTATAGCAGTAATTCCTAGAACGCGCTATAGGCCCTGAGCGTATTATACATTATCGATTGGCGTTTCGTCCCTATACACGCTATATTAAAAATGTCAAATGCATATGATCGCTATACATTATGCTCCATCATGCGTGTAGGAAAGGGGGGGGGGGTCGTTTATGATTCCTTGATTGTCACTAACGGCTTTTTTTAGTAAGACACCATACGTTGATCGGACAGATTGCCCTATCTACTTTGATTCCTTGACAATGTAGTGGTTTTTGGTGAGTGACTTTAACATCTTGGTTCTCCGTACTCTTTTGATTGATTGATTGAAAATTGTATGAACAGATTGCAGAATGGGTACAATACAGTACAGCTCAATACACACAATTGTTAAGGGGATGCAGACCAGAGAAAGACTTTCGTCTTGTTTACATCAGGGTCCCCCCTTTGTTTATAGTGCTACTGCTAGCTAACGTTATTATCTTCAGTTCCCTCTCCTATCTGGTTCTCTCTGGTGTGATGAGCAATATTGTGGTGATTTGTAGCTTATTAATATGTTCACTAAGTTGTGGTTTACACTAGGCCACTTCTTACCAAGTGGGGGAAATGTAGCTATGGCAGTGCAGTGGCTAGAATACATTGCTGATGGCAACAGCATTGTGTGTGGTGTGTGATTAAATTAAAGCCTTGGGTCTCATTCATGGCTCAGTCTACCGCAGTGTTGGACAGCGCTAGCAAGAGTGAAGTGAGTGATAAAATAAAAATAAAAATTACAGCACCCCCTCTCAATATAGTTCTGACGTGCCTGTGGGTGCGTGCGTGTGCGTGTGTGTGTGTGTGTATCCTTGCCCCATGATCAAGCTTTCCACAAAATGTGGCCATGTGTTACATTAATCCATTTAGAAGTTATGCACCTTTTGTTATAGGCCACCCCCCATGACACACCCCTTTTTAGCCAATTGGCATGAACAGTTAATACGCCTTTGGGCCATCACCAACCTTTACACAACATCTTGTGAAGGTCTGTGAATCCATTTGGAAGTTACACGCCTTGCATGAGGCCACTCCCATTGCCACACCCCCTTTTAGCCAAATGGCATGAACACACACAGACACCTTCACACACGCACACGACACACACACACACACACACACACACACACACACACACACACACACACACACACACACACACACACACACACGCACACACACACACACACACACACACACACACACACACACACACACACACACACACACACACACACACACACACACACACACACAAACAGACACACTGGACCTCCATGCCAAATGTCAGCCTCCTAGGGTGAAACCTGTGGCCGTTAGAGAGTGGAGAAATTTTTGTCGACAGACCAACTAACCGACAGAGTGACCTATAGAGCTGCTGGTTGCAGCTAAAAATGTCTAAAGAAACTTGAGTTCATATTGTAAGAATCACACATTTTGTAGCTTTTCGATAAATGACTTAAAAAATGTATAACAGAAATTGGTACAATACATTATCGTTATGCGATAGTCTATCCTATCCCTAACTATAACCCTAACCTTAACCACTATAACAGAAAAAAAATATTCTATATATATAAAAATAAAAAAGGAAATGTAAAAATTTCCTTCCGAACCGTGGGATTTAGCATTTACCATACATAACCCTAACTAGGACAAAATATAAATAATATCTAAATATGGAGTCTTGCCCATGTATTTTGTCACATTCATATATCTCTGTGTGTGTGTCCCTGTAGACATACTCTGGCCTGTTCTGCGTGGTGATCAACCCCTACAAGAACCTGCCCATCTACTCAGAGAACATCATCGAGATGTACCGCGGGAAGAAGTAGGCACGAGATGCCGCCACACCATCTACGCCATCTCTGAGGCGGGCCTACCGCTGCATGCTCCAAGGTAAGACAGGACAAACACCATCCAGTTCCCATCATCAGACTGACTTTTTCTTTTTGCTGATCTCAGACCCGATTGCCTCATTATGTTCATATCATAGTGAAGCGTATCTGGTCATATGACCTGGACACTGATCCTAGATTAATTAATTCAATTTGAATTTAAGAATCATTTGAGAGGAGAGAGCAAGCTTATGACGCTGAGAGAAATACAGCACATAATAAATACAAAAACCAGTGTAGAAACAGAAATTCATCAATTAAACTGATCAATTAACATTTAAAATAATGTAAAACAACTGCATATTGTGGTGAAATGGTTTGCTATCTAAATATTTAAACTGACCAATGGACACTAATGAATTGAGTTTTAAAGGGCATTGCAAAACGTTCATTGTGCCGGGGGCACAGAAGCTAAAAGCAGATTTTCCTAATTCAGTGCAAACTCTGGGGACCTTAACACATTCTGTGCCACGCAGTTTGCCCATCTTATACCACTCCTCTGCCAGTGCTGTAAGCATATGGAGTCGCTCACCTTCTTTGCAGGGCTATAACTTTTTTAAATATTATAGCTATATCGACATTACTATGGCCCATTCAACATCGGGTATCTATCGTTCCGGATGTGGGAACATTATATTTTTCCAGTCATACATTGTCGTGTTAGTACCGTCGTGAATATATAAGTATGTTTTTGGAGTGGTATAGGCAGTAATTCCTAGAACGCGAGTTATAGGCCTCGACGCATATTACACATAATCGATTGGTGTTTCGTTCCTATACACGCTAGTATTAAAAAATTCAAATGCATATGCTCGGTATACATTATGCTCCATCATGCTTGAAGGAAAAGGGGGGGGGGGGTGTCGTTTATGATTCCTTGATTGTCAGTAACGGCTTTCCTTAGTAAGACATCATACGTTGAGCAGATGGATTGCAATGATGGATCGAGCTGGAATTAACGGTAGATTCCTTTTACCTGTGGCCGATGCGTCTGGAGAAAAAAAAATTCCAATTATTTTATGTCGATCTGCTAGATCCATTTTCCGTTTGTATGACGCAATAAACACCGAAAAGCATATTGATTCTTGCGTCTCGAAAGCGATCAAGTGCATTCGAGTGTTTGTCTTGATCAACATAACAAGATATCTCTGCCGGAGGATTTTCCCCGATGCACAGAGCGCCACATCCGGTTTAGAGTGGAGTGCAACTCGCCCCGAAATCCACCAGGCGGCGGTATTGAGGCGTTGAAATATTAGACAGGGTCCAGCTGGCTCCCGGAGCCTTCCTGGATGAATTATGAATGCCAATAGCAAATAAAGGAAATAACGATCAGAAAAACGAGTATACTCGTTGTTTGCGTTATATAGATTGGCGGGCAATAACTAGTAACTTTGTTTTTGGCGCAGGATGTGTGACATTCGGGGCCATTCGATTTCCCCATCTAGCTATAGCTGGGCCAGCTTTTCCATTACATAGTTTCACTGTGCTTCACAGTTGTTTGTAGAGCTAGAATCTATATTTTATATTATATCTAGCTATGAATACAATACCGATGGTCATTTGACAGTAAACTATCTTCCGTTCAAGATGCAAAAAATTATAGATTTTTTCATTGAATATGTTCACGCGTTATTCCGTGGCTAATTCCTGGGAGGCCGGGCTACAGGGCGCAACGTGAATTCTACTAAAACCATTGGCGGTTTCGTCCCTGGACACGCTACTATTTTCAAATCATGATCATAGGTATATGATGTTTCATCATGAATGCATGAAAGGGGGGGGGGGGGGGGGGGGGGACGTTTCTGATTATTGATTGCCAGAGTAACGTCATCCGTTATTACCACAACACACGACCGATCAGGGGGATGGGTATGATAACCTTGCACGATCAAGCTGAAATTGATGTCAGATTGTCCTTAGGCCTAACAAAATTAATTGTTTGGGTTCCTGTTGGTTGTCAGTTAAGGCCATGGGTAGGTAGGGAATTTATTTATTCATTTATTTTTTTTATTTTTTTCCACAGTGACTATCGATAGGGAATTTCTTCTATTTAATTAAAATGTTCACGACAACATGGATGCTCTGTACTCTGCCAGCATGTTTAATATCCATAATACTAAAGGTTTGACTAAGAATTTTATGAAACTTTATTTGTAAAAGAAATATATATATTTATGTATATATATATTTGTTTTTTAAAAATTTTTGTAACTATTTTTTTTGGGTTGCACCTAAATCGGCAGGGTCGGTCGGCAACCGGAACCAAACCATTTATTTTGATAAGCCTTACCTGTGGTCGGTGGTATTCCAAAAATAATATTCCAATTATTTACCTATGTCCATCTGGTCCACGACATAACCCACCACAACATATGGATCGGGGGTCCCAAAAATGATTCAATGCGATCGGGTGAAGCCCTAGATTTCCCATTACTAGAAAAGTCCGTCCGGAGACATTTGAGAGTGTAGCATCCGATCTGGAACAGGGTTTACTGCACTCTCGATAGTGCCTACTAGCAGGATCTGGCTGGTACTGCACTTTCGAAGTCCCAGTATGCCTTTTAACGGCAACATACAGGTCCCTGACATGAATAGGATATTAAAATCGAAAAAAAGGGAAAACTATCCAAAAACGTATATATATATACACGTTTTTGGCCGTTAACCGCTGGCGCCCCAATCATAACGTATATATACGTGGTCTGGCCGCAAAAGTGTTAAGCATAAGCCGTACGGCCGTCCAGAGCGAGTGTGATAAGATTCAGAGTTCCAGTCCAGCAATGAAGTGATGTCAGGGTAGGATATCTCCAATAACGGTTTTCATACAGGAAACAGATGCCAATAGATCATTTGATCAGAAGTCGTGATAAATATGGGTCCAGAACGTATACCTCTAATCATGTTTTCTGTGGGTTCTTTTGGTCCCACTGGCTGGTTGGTGTGTCTGTGTGTGAGTGCTTGTGTACAGTACGGTGTGTTTGTTGGCCTGGTCGCTTCTTCTGCCATACAGTTGGCCAAGCTGCAAGATCCGCCACATTGGCATTTTTGCACCATCCACACACTCTGCAAACTCACACAAACGCCCAAGCACCTGTAAAGCGCTAGCCCTCAAGTTTCTCTTGATGGTTTTCACAAAACACAAGGCTTACATGTGTGCTCATTGCCTCCAGTGTGTGGGAGTTGTGTTGTTTATCTTGTTTTTTATTGAGTCTCTCAAATGATATTTTTTTTAATTATATTTCTATTGAGATAGAGACTGGCGTCTTTGTCTGGTGCAGCTGTCATGAGTTAGTTTTATATGGTTGGTTTTGCTAGTGTTGGCAAGAAACGCTACAGGTTTTTATATGTTAGAGTGATAGATTGTGTAGATGTTACCTCACCCTGAATCTATCCTGCATTACCACTGCATTTTCCAAATAATTCATACTGGTGATAGAGATATAGCTTAGTAGCAATGCACCAGCAGCAAGCATGCAAAGTGGGACCTCCACAATTGTTACATTTGTATGTGGTACAGGCTAGAGCAGTGGTTTTCAACCGGTTTGCCGTGAGATGCCAACCAGCAAACTTGTGCTGTGGGAACCAACACACGGGCATCGATCACGAGGACGTCTCCACATTAACCTATGTGGACGTACTCAGGAGAGATGCGGGAACAGAATGCACCGGCGAGCTAGCCAGATGCATGGAGGATCGGGATGACTGGAAGCACCGATGGAGGGCCTCGTCCGAGGACGACCTACTGTAGATAGAGAAGATCAGGAGTGCTGTGACATTTTAGACAAATTGTTTTTTAGAAGGCTTCATAAAACATGCTTTCTAAATTAGCCACATTTCCATTCAACATACATATTTGTGTCAGCACTCACTTATTATTTTTATATACCTCCATATATGAATGAACATACTACTTCTTAAATACAAATACTGTACAATATCTGCACTTAACGTTAATCAGTTGCCTATTACTTACACATACCTGTAGAAGTGCTTCTTGTGCTGTTCTTGACATGGCACTGTTCTCTCATCTGTTCTCTCATCATTCTGAAATCAGCAAGGCATCGTTTTCTTACTGCATCAGTCATAGGTCTTGATATTATAGGGGAAATATCTCGAATGACAATTTAATCATATAGGGTGCGTGCGTGCATGTGTTGGTCCTTCCTGGCAGGGGTTTTAGCTCAGTTGTAGGCGGCATGGGGTTTTGCCTGCATAGCCCAGGAGATTAGTGTGTGAAGGAAGCGTGTGAAGTGTGTGAAAGGTCACCGGGGTCAGACGAGGAAGTGACATCATTGATCACGTCTGAGCAGCCCTCCTGCCTTAGCCAGTCGCCGGAGGAGGTCAAGAAGAAGTTGACTTATCATGACAGATCTTTCAGCTGCTCCACCAGTCCACAGTGTTAATGGACAGGCCGTCTCAGTGTATTACCCCAGTGATAGGGGACAGGCGTCTCAGTGTATTACCCCAGTGTTAGGGGACAGTGTTAGGGGACAGGCCGTCTCAGTATATTACCCCAGTGTTAGGGACAGGCCGTCTCAGTGTATTACCCCAGTGTTAGGGGACAGTGTTAGGGGACAGGCCGTCTCAGTGTATTACCCCAGTGTTAGGGGACAGTGTTAGGGGACAGGCCGTCTCAGTGTATTACCCCAGTGATAGGGGACAGTGGAACAATAGATCCTCTTTGGTCAAGATCATACATTGTGACTTAATACACAGAAGTACGAAACTCTTCTACGATTGGGTGTTTCATGAACCACAAGCATTTAATTATGATTCAACACTGTCGGCTGGTGGTATGTTAATCATAAAATGCTTGGGAGGCTTACCATAAAACCACTTGGCTCGAGGGTTAAACCATTATTCCTCATTATAGTTAATTAAAGGGATAGTTTGGGTTTTTGGACATTAGGTTGTATGTCTGTCCGGGTTTCAGAGCGAAATGGAAAGCAAACAGGGTCTTGAAACCAAAACATTTTAATCCACATCACAACATGCAGGCAAAAGTGACCTATTTTAACACAAAACTATCATCCTCCAGCACTTTGGATTCTGCTACAGTATCACTTGGCACTATTTTGTTTCTTGAGAAATGCAAGTGCATTACTACACGCTGGAGCCAGTTCACAGGTAACATGGCATATCAGCTGTTTCAAAATGCTGGTGGACAGTGGTTTTGTGTTGGAAATGGGTAACCATTTGTCTGCATATTCCTTTGCATTGTTCATTCAAACCTCTCCTTGAAAGTCAAAATTAACCTTTTTAGCTAAGTTCCCTGGTCATATTGTGCACCTATCATATCTGCCAAAAGAAATCACAAAAACTAAAAAATTTGTAATCTTATATTAGAATCCAATCTCTTTTCTCATGTCTGCACAAATCCCCACCAATAATATGGCAAGATATTTTTTATATTTTTAAACTAGCTAACGCCGGAGCCTTGTCACCTGGCAGCTAGGTACCTGTTTCGGCCAGGCTAAAGTAATACTGTTACAGCCACTGGTCATTTCCAAACGTATAGCAGCCTAAATATTTCACCTAGAAACACAAAACTGCTTAGCAAGCCCAGCCTTCTTGTAACCAAGCTATTCACTGAAAAACCATTTACTTCACTGCAGTCGCGAGGTCTGCTCTTGATGAATGAAGGCTAACCTAGCATCTTTCCAGCACCTAGCATCCTTTGGCTAACCTACCATTTAGGCTACACGGCAGTCATGTCTGAAGCACACTCTCCTCTCCTCTCCTCTCCTCTCCTCTCCTCTCCTCTCCTCTCCTCTCCTCCTCTCCTCTCCTCTCCTCTCTCTTTCCTCACCTCTCCTCCTCCCTCCTCTCCTCTCCTCCCTCTCCTCTCTCCTCTCCTCTCACTCTCCTCTCCTCTCCTCCTCTCCTCCTCCTCCTCCTCTCCTCTCCTCTCCTCTCCTCTCCTCTCCACTCCTCACCTCTCTTGTCTCCTCTCCTCTCCTCTCCTCTCCTCTCCTCTCCTCTCCTCTCCTCTCCTCTCCTCTCCTCTCCTCTCCTCTCCTCTCCTCCCCTCTCCTCTCCTCTCCTCTCCTCTCCTCTCCTCTCCTCTCCCCTCCCCTCCCCTCCTCCCCTCCCCTCCTCTCCTCTCCTCTCCTCTCCACTCCTCTCCTCTCCTCTCCTCTCCCCTCCCATCCCCTCCTCTCCTCTCCCCTCCCCTCACCTCCCCTCCTCTCCTCTCCTCTCCTCTCCTCTCCTCTCCTCTCCTCTCCTCTCCTCTCCTCTCCTCTCCTCTCCTCTCCTCTCTTCTCTTCTCTTCTCCTCTCCTCTCCTCTCCTCCCCTCTCATCTCCTCTCCTCTCCTCTCCTCTCTTCTCCTCTCCTCTCCTCTCCTCTCCTTCGCTCTCCTCTCCTCTCCTCTCCTCTCCTCTCCTCTCCTCTCCTCTCCTCTCCTCTCCTCTCCTCTCCTCTCCTCTCCCCTCCCCTCTCCTCTCCTCTCCTCTCCTCTCCCTTTCCTCTCCTCCCCTAAGAACCACCAGGGTTAAAAATCGTGCTGAACAGGCGGCTGGGTGGCGCAGCGGACTAAGTCACCAACGCAAGAGACACTGGTATCGAATCCGGCTGTCAGCGTTGCCTCCGGCTTGGCCGGCCGTCATACTGGCTCGATTGGCAGAGTCAGCGGGAGGGAAGCCAGTGGGTGGGTCCGGGTCGTTGTAAACAGCGACTCCTACAGTTTGGTCGGGGTGCCTGCACAGCGAGGGAAGGATCTGGAGGGAGGTAGTGTGACCTTCCACACGTTACACCCCCCCAGTGAGAGTCCGCGCTGCCAGGTGAAAAGAAGCGGTGGGCTGGAGGGAGCATGTTCTAGTCTCCGCCCTCCCAGACCGACGGTAGGGGGTAGAGTGCGCAACGACCAGGAAGGGGATTGGGTATTGGCATAACGACTAACATTGGGAGGGGAGAAAAATGGAAAAAAGAAGGGGGAAAAAGATAAATAAAAAAAAAAAAAAAAATCTTGCTGAAATACTGACCGCTATGAAAACCAGAGACAAAAAATGCTCTTAACTTTATAAAAGTCAGACAAAGCTTGCCAAAAGCTCAAACAGTGTTCTCCAAGTCCACGTGGATGAACTCAAAATACAAAGAAACAGACTAAGAAACGACGTAAACACCATGATCAAATCCGCAAAAAAAGATTTCAAAACCGAGGAAAACAAAAACAAACCCTGTGAACTTTGGAAATTACTCAACAACCAACTAGGCTGCAGCAAAAAACTAAAAACCAGGTTTACAAACATAAACATAAAGACAGAAAACACTCTCATCACAGACAAGCTGGATGTGTACTTAAGTACTTAAACATATTCTTCACTAACATAGCCACAACACTGGTTAATAAACTACCCTCCCACTCAGGGCATTTTGGGGTAGAACACATCCTAGCAAACTACAAAAACCTAGGGGTCCACAAAGACGACTTCAAACTTGAAATGGTAACAACAGATGATGTACTCAATAAACTGAGCGCCCTCCAACCTAACAAGGCCACTGGCCATGACAATATCCCCTCCAAATTCCTCAGAGACTCAGCAGCCGCCATCACCCCAGTCATCACACACATAATAAACCTATCAATAAAACAGGGACACGTCCCCAAAGACTTCAAAATTGTGAGAGTGACCCCCCTGCACAAAAAAGGCCGCAAATTAGACCTAGGCAACTACCGCCCTGTTTCTATTCTTACCTCCATCTCGAAAGTCATGGAAAAAAATTTCTACGAACAGGTCGAAAAGTACCTTGCGGACATCCCACTCAACTGACACATGCCTTCTCTATTTGAACGACCACATCAAACAAGAGGTGGACGCGGAAAATACTGCGGCATGGTCATGCTGGACCTCCAAAAGGCTTTCGACACTGTCAATCACTCCATTCTGATTGACAAGCTAAAAGCAATTGGTTTTGATAGTTTATCAGTGAGCTGGATGCAATCCTACCTGGAGGGGAGAGAACAGATGGTAGAGGTAAACGGTACCCTATCGCCCCCCCCCCCCCCCCCCCCCCCATGTCATCAGCTTGTGACTGCAACTTGTTCCTGTTCGCGGACGACTCAGCCCTGCTGGTCTCTGACAAGAACAAGTTACAGGTTGAACAAACCCTCAGCTCGGAACTCGGCAGAATCTGCACCTGGCTCGCTGATAACAAACTATCATTACACCTGGGTAAAACAGAGTCCATTCTCTTCGGATCAAATAACAAACTCAGCAAGACCAACGGCTTCTCTGTTACAGTGGGTGACAATATTGCCACAAGGAAAGATGAAATTACATACCTGGGGTCCATCCTAGATGCAAATCTTTCCTGTGACAAGATGGCATCCAATGTAATCAAAAAAGTCAACCAACAAACAACATTCTTGTACCGGATCTCTTCTCTGGTAAACAAGAATACCCTGAAGACTCTAAGGCTGCGGTTACACTGATGTTTTCGTTTCGTTTTCAAGCTGAGTTTCGCTTTCCCGGTCGCAACGTAGTGGCAGCCGAGTTAGACATTCGTTTTGCAACCTGAGCACTTTCGTTTTGCCTCCTGAGCACAGTGATGTAGTACAATGCCAAAGCAGTAGGTGGCGAACATGAAGGCAATTTTCAACCAATCAGAACTTGAATGTGCCAATACACTTCCTGCAAAAAATATCAACAAGCCGCCATCTTTAAATGCCTCTGTGCGCTATTTAGCCACTGTAGCACTTATTTTTCAGCAATTAAAGTGCAATAAACAAAACGGATACATTCACTGTGTGTTCTGCCTCTCATTTGTTGATGAAACAAAACTAACATCAACACAATTGACCACCAAGAGCGGAGTTTAGTCTCATCGGCGCCGATTTTGTTAGCTTACATGCTAACGTGAATGGAATATGCCAGTATAACAGTATAGCATTGTGGCTAGCAGCTAAAGTTAGCTCACGTTAGTTAGCCAGCCAGCACAAACTGATGATATCAGGAGCTATCAGTAGCTATATAACATTAGACAACGCCTCGTGTATTAAACAAAGGTGAATAGATGACTGGGCCATTTTGTTTAATGCTTGTTAAGATTGAAAGAGGAGCTCTGAGCTAACAGGGTCTGATAGCTAACGTTAGCCAGCTGCTCATGCAATCGTTAATGCTAGCAGAATGAATGGATGTAAACTTTATTTAACATATTGCAGAATGGGTACAATACAATACGGCTCAATACAAACAATTGTTAAGGGAATGCAGACTGTTGTAGCTTGGACTGGGGTCCTTATAACAATGAATGAATGAATGAAAACTTTATTTAACAGATTGCAGAATGGGTACAATACAGTACGGCTCAATACACACAATTGTTAAGGGGATGCAGACCTGAGAAAGACGTTTGTCTTGTTTACATCAGGGTCCCCCATTTATGACATACACAACATACATGATATTTATGGCATAGGGACATACAGGTATTTAGTACTGATACATTTGTGACATAAACGGTATTCAAATATACAGTACTGTTACCCATAGATCCTGACAGAGTATATACATATGATGGGGAGGGGACTGTACATTAGGAGGGGGTGGGTGGGTGGGAGAGAAATATACATACGGTGGGGTGGAGACTGTACATTTGGAGGGGGTGGGTGGGAGAGAAATATACATACGGCGGGGAGGGAATATATACATGCGGTGGGGAGGAGGTGGTGGGGGGTTTGGGCATTTACGGTGGCCAGTTTCGAATTGCAGCCTCCCGTAGGTGCTCTTTAAGAGCGGTTTTGAATGTGGGTAGGGATTCACATTCCTTTACAGCTTTGGGTAGGGCGTTCCACATTGATGTGGCATAATTTGCGAAACGTGTTTAGTCCCTTGTTTGAGCCGAATCTGGGTTTAACATAATTTGTTGAGCTTCCTCTGGTGTAGTGGTTGTGGTATTCACAACCATGACAACACATGGTAGCTGCAGCTATTTGGGACAGCTCTGTTGTCACCGGACGTTGGTGAGGGCACGCAGATGTCGGTATCTACTGCGCATGGGCGTTGAGCAACAACGGCTCCGCGCAGATTACACGACACGTTGTCGGCGAGTTTTGGCGAGTAAAACACCTTTTCAGCGTTCCCGCTAGGGCAACGCGTTTTCCTGCCAAAACGGCATTTCTATTTAACAGGGACAGCAAACGTATTCATTCAGCAACAAAACGAAAACAAAAACAGTCTGTGTAACCATGGCCTAACAGGAGCACTCATTCAAGGGTACTACGACTATGCTTGCACCTCATGGTACCAAAGCACCTCAGTCAAAGGCACTAAAACCAAGATTACAAATATCACAAAACAAACTGGTCAGACTACTGCTTGACCTTACTCCTAGAACCCACCTCACCCCTGTCCATTTTGACAACCTAGGATGGCTTAGAGTAGACGACAGAGTACAGCAACTTGCAATGGGCCTGGTCTACAAGATACACTACACCACTAAGGTATCCATGTACATGTCTAAATACTTCCCAAAGGTCAGTGAATACCACGACCACAACACCAGAGGGAGTTCCACAAATCATGTTCAACCCAGATTCGGCTCAAACAAGGGACTAAACATGTTTTGCAATTATGCCACATCAATGTGGAATGCCCTACCCACAGTAGTAAAAAAAATTGAATCTCTACCCACCTTCAAAACCGCTCTCAAAGAGCACCTACGGGAGGCTGCAATTCTTCTTCTCTGCTCACATCGCAGCGACAACCAGAACCTGCAGATTCCTCCTGAGCAACGTCAGAAGGATACGCCCCTTCCTGACAAAAGAAGCCACCCAACTCCTCGTCCAATCAACAGTCATCTCCCGCCTTGACTACTGCAATGCACTGCTAGCTGGCCTCCCGGCCACTGCCACCAAGCCTCTTCAACTCATTCAAAACGCAGCGGCCCGCCTGATCTCAAACCTACCGAAGTCGGCCCATGTCACCCCACTTCTTAGGGACCTGCACTGGCTCCCCATTGCTGCACGTATCCGCTTCAAGGCCCTCGACCTAGCATACCGTGCGGCAAAGGGAACCGCTCCCGGCTACCTCCGGTCAATGGTCTCTAACTACACACCCTCAAGACCCCTACGCTCTGCATCTTCTGGCCGCCTCAGACCTACTCCTATCCAAGCTCCCGGAGGGTCATCAAAGAGAAGCCGCCTATTCTCAGTCCTTGCCCCACAATGTTGGAATGAACTACCCATCCCAGTTAGGACAGCCGAATCCTGTCCAATCTTTCGCCGTCGACTAAAGACTCACTTCTTCAACCATTATCTGAAATGATAAAAAAAAAAAAAAAAAAACTAACCCTGACTAACCTTACTGTCATGCACTTGTCCTAATAAACTAACCTACACTGTAACACGCAACACTTTGATGAACATTGTTACTCAGCTGATAGAGTTGTACCCTTCTTGCTGTCTTGTCGTACAGAACTTGTAAGTCGCTTTGGATAAAAGCGTCAGCTAAATGACTAAATGTAAATGTAAACTGGCCCCCGTAAATGTCCAAACCCCCCCTCCCTATGCTTGCACCTTCAATAGTACTGTATATCTGTATGTCATGTATGTCATAAATGTCATGATTAGATGATTAGATTAGATTCTTATATCTGTATACCTGTATGTTGTGTATGTCATAAATTATTATAAATCATTATGAATTGAAAATGGGGGACCCTGATGTAAACAAGACAAAAGTCTTTCTCTGGTCTGCATCCCCTTAACAATTGTGTGTATTGAGCTGTACTGTACTGTACCCATTCTGCCAATCTGTTAATTAAAATCTTCAATCAATCAATCAATCAATCAATCAATCAATCAATCAATCAATCAATCAATCCTCTCCTCTCCTCTCCTCTCCTCTCCTCTCCTCTCCACTCCCTTTCTCCTCTCCACTCCCCTCTCCCCTCTCTTACTTATGGATTTATAATAATATAATAGAGAGAGAGAGAGAGAGAGAGAGAGAGAGAGAGAGAGAGAGAGAGAGAGAGAGAATTAGGGAGAAAGACAGAAAGACAGAGAGATATAGGAAGCAGAAGGAACAAGAGATGGAGGGATGGGAATAGATACATAAAAGAAGAAGAAAATGGGAAGGAATGAGAGAAAGAGCGAGTGAACTAAGCAGGGAGAGAAAGAGAGAGGGAGAGAAGGGGTGAGAGAAAGAGAGTGAGGGAAGGAGTGAAAGAATAAGGGGGGGAAGGAGTGAGAGAAAGAGATCTTGCATAAGCAAGCCTGGATCAATCTTCACAATGTTATTAACTGGACCTGATGCTGTGACACAGGGGCGACAGTAGCTCAGGAGGTAGAGCAGTCGTCTGGCAATCCGGAGGTTCCCGGTTCGATTCCCGCTCCTCCCGGGCAGCGTGTCGATGTGTCCTTGAGCAAGACACTTAACCCCTAATTGCTCCCGATGAGCAGGTTGGCACCTTGCATGGTTGCCTCCGCCGTCGGTGTGTGAATGTGTGAATGAAAGGGTAAAATGTGAGTAAAACTTGTAAAGCGCTTTGGATAAAAGCGCTATATAAAAAAGCAGCCATTTACACACACACACAATCAATTAAATCAATCAATCAATCAATTAGCACAATGAGAGACAATTTACGAGAATGACTATTCTGATCATAGGTCTCTCCTCTGTTATCTCACCACCTATATACATTATGCACAGTTATGAAATCCTGGACTAAATCACATCTAACAACATACTGTATATGTTCTCAATTAGGGGTTCCTGAGACATCACACTCTATTTGCTCTGTCTCTCTCTCCCTCTCTCCATCTTTCTTCATCTCTCCCTTCCTCTCTCGTATCTCCCCCTTTCTCCTCTTTCTCTCTCTTATGTGTGTCTCTCTCTCTCGTATCTATCTCTCTCGCCTGTTTCTCTCTCTCTCACACACACACACACACACTCTCTCTCACGTTCTCCCCTTCCTGTGTCCCTAGTACACTATCATCCATCCTCCCCTATTTAATAATTGTTTTCCATGTTGCTGTTGTATTTATTTTGGTTTGGATACACATTAGCTGTATGTACCATCATCAGTGTTGTGTGTGTGTGTGTGTGTGTGTGTGTGTGTGTGTGTGTGTGTGTGTGTGTGTGTGTGTGTGTGTGTGTGTGTGTGTGTGTGTGTGTGTGTGTGTGTGTGTGTGTGTGTGTGTGTGTGTGTGTGTGTGTGTGTGTGTGTGTGTGTGTGTGTGTGTGTGTGTGTGTGCATGCATGCGTACGTGTCTTGTTGAGCCACACAGCTGGTGCTGTAAGCTCCAAGGGTTGATGGTCTGGAGGGTGGAGGCTCTCTGTCATTAGCTCTCCCCAGGCTGCTCTGTGGGCCCTGGGCACTGGAGCCTGGAGTCTGGAGGAGGAGCCGTAACAGCATTAGAGCTGATCCATGTTGGAGAACCACAGTGGAAATAAGTTAGACTTTATTGTTTTAACCATGGCATTATTTTCAATTAATAAGGGATTCAGTGTATGACTTTTTATATATTATTTATGATATGTCAAAATCGTATTAAATCAAGATATGGACAAAATACCAAAACATTTATTTTAGTAGATATTGTTATATATGTAACAGAGATACGTTGTGAGAGTCTGATGACAGAGGTGTAGTATTAGTAGAGTCTGATGACTGAGGTGTAGTATTAGTAGAGTCTGATGACAGAGGTGTAGTATTAGTAGAGTCTGATGACTGAGGTGTAGTATTAGTAGAGTCTGATGACTGAGGTGTAGTATTAGTAGAGTCTGATGACCGAGGTGTAGTATTAGTAGAGTCTGATGACCGAGGTGTAGTATTAGTAGAGTCTGATGACAGAGGTGTAGTATTAGTAGAGTCTGATGACTGAGGTGTAGTATTAGTAGAGTCTGATGACAGATGTGTAGTATTAGTAGAGTCTGATGACAGAGGTGTAGTATTAGTAGAGTCTGATGACTGAGGTGTAGTATTAGTAGAGTCTGATGACTGAGGTGTAGTATTAGTAGAGTCTGATGACTGAGGTGTAGTATTAGTAGAGTCTGATGACAGAGGTGTAGTATTAGTAGAGTCTGATGACAGAGGTGTAGTATTAGTAGAGTCTGATGACTGAGGTGTAGTATTAGTAGAGTCTGATGACTGAGGTGTAGTATTAGTAAAGTCTGATGACTGAGGTGTAGTATTAGTAGAGTCTGATGACTGAGGTGTAGTATTAGTAGAGTCTCATGACCGAGGTGTAGTATTAGTAGAGTCTGATGACCGAGGTGTAGTATTAGTAGAGTCTGATGACTGAGGTGTAGTATTAGTAGAGTCTCATGACCGAGGTGTAGTATTAGTAGAGTCTCATGACCGAGGTGTAGTATTAGTAGAGTCTGATGACTGAGGTGTAGTATTAGTAAAGTCTGATGACCGAGGTGTCGTTTTTTAAGATCAAGTCTTTAGTTTAAAAACTGTTTCATTAAAGGGCGAATACCCTTACCTACTATCTAAGTTTAACCTTTCGGGCGCAGATGTAAACATTTTGAAAGGGCCAATTGATGTCATCAAGTCTGCCTTCCATGTCCATACATTCTCACGCAACCTACTGTACATCTACACCAGAGAAATAGCTCCGTCAGCGTCTAACGGCCCCAAAGATCAAGCTGTCCATAATGTTCCACACACTAAATATAACTGTACTCAGTACAACACACACACACTCATCAGCACAACAGCCTGCTCTTCAGCTATTATCACTATGCAGGCTGTCTGTTTCGATACAGGGCACCTCTCCTAAGCCCCGCCCCCATTCCTGCCTCTGACCCCCTTTCCCGCCTCTGACCCCCTTTCCCTCTAGATGGTATTCATTCTTTACGCAGGGGGTCCCTCCCAGGAGGGCAGGGCTTGGCAGCCGGAGAGGAATGAGGTCATCACCGGTAGTCCCATGCCGGCCGGTCCACACCATGCCACGCTAAATCCTACCCGGCTGAGTCATCATTGAGGTGTCATGGTCGCTCGCTCAACTGCCCTCTGCCAGGGATGAGCAAGGATGCGTCACCATGGATACCTTTATGTGTGTGTATGTGTATGTGTGACCAAAATAGCCTCCCCTCTCACACTGGGATTTCAAATAGAGGTGTCACTTTGCCCGGCTGTGACTGAACCTTGACTGTCCGAAATGTTTTTATTTAATTTATTCATTATTCACTGAAAGTCGGCATGGATCTCTTTCACTGTGTTTAATATGGATACTTGCCTATTCAGAGTGAAAAGGCCAGTCTCTTCAGACTTTCTAGGAGCCGTCAGAGTGTGTGGGAGCTCCCACTGCTCTGTAATTGCTCTCTTTCTTCTCCTCTCTCAGGGACCAGAGCAGCCAAGCTCTCTCGTTTCCACCCTCTCTCTCTCTCTTTCCCTCTCTTTCTCATTCCTCCTCTCAACCAGAATGCTCTCTGGCTTGGAAGACGCTGAAAAGGGAAAATGAAGTCTTTTCTCGTTGTCTTTCACCGAACATGAAAAATACAACCACTGCGCCGCCGCCGGCCTTTGTGGCGACTCTTTCCCCGGTTCCTTCCTTCTCTTCCTTTGTGAAGGGAACAGAGAAGGACAAGAGTGAGGAATGTCCCATCGTGTCCTCTCTCTCTCTCTCTCTCTCTCTCTCTCTCTCTCTCTCTCTCTCTCTCTCTCTCTCTCTCTCTCTCTCTCTCTCTCTCTCTCTCTCCGTCATCCCAGAATACAGCCAGGGTTGGGTTGCCATGGAGAGGGCCCATGTTTAAGTGAATACGATGGGTCTTTTCCTCTTCTCTTCTTCCTCCTCTTAACCAATCAGGACCGCAAGGCTGTGTGTGTGTGTGTGTGTGTGTGTGTGTGTGTGTGTGTGTGTGTGTGTGTGTGTGTGTGTGTGTGTGTGTGTGTGTGTGTGTGTGTGTGTGTGTGTGTGTGTGTGTGTGTGTGTGTGTGTGTGTGTGTGTGTGTGTGTGTGTGTGTGTGTGTGTGTGTGTGTGTGTGTGTGTGGTGTAGTAGTGTAGCTTTACTCTCCCATTCATCATTTCTCCTGTCCTGTCCCTTGTTTTAACAGACCAGGCTATGGAAGACTCAAGATTAGTGGTCATTATATCAGAGACATTTCGAAATGAAGACAAATCAACTCACTCTCACTTGCTACAGTGTCCCACGTGGGTTACCTGAGGCATGGCATTGGCTTGCTTACTCACTTTTCTATCACTGATTGAGCTTTTAATCTGTTGATGGAATTGTACAGAGGCAGAGAGCACATCCTGAGGGGTGGATATTTCTCCTCTTCTTTTTGTCTTCTTCTCCAAACCAGGTTGTCTCTCCCAGCTCAGCGCCCGTAACCCAGTGCTGCTGGCAGCAGGAGGGATAGTGGTTTTGTAGCTCAGTGGGTAAAGCATGGCGTTGACTCTGCCTTGGTTAGGGGTTCGATTCCCACTGGGGCCACCCATGCTAAAAATAAAAGGTACATACAATATAGTATACTTACAGAACTGTACGATGATATGGATATAAGCTTCCATGAAATATATACTGAGCTTCCAAAAGGTTGATAGTTGATGCCAAAGTGTCTGAATGAATAGACCAATTTGCCACTGATAGCTGAAATCAAGCAGCATTTGGTTGGCGGTAATTTCCCAGAATAAGGGTAAGAACAAGCACCTCTCAAACCTCAAAGACAGGGTTTATGACAAGAGAGAGAAACAGCAAAAACAGATGTATACCAGCTCTATCATTCACAGGTTTACAATATTTCACTAGATCACAACATTCACATATCAGTGGAGAACATGTTTTCTTGTGTTTAAGGGAGAGGGTTTTCATGCTGGTCAGAGCAACACTCCAATTAATTGACCTTTGAACCCCTCCATCGGCCATCGCTGACCTTTCAACATGTAGCCAATGGCTTTACAGTAGGTGTTTCTGGCGACTAGTCTCCAATTAGGCTGCTTGATAAATTGATGACAGTCTACATCAGATGATATATTAGATGAGCGAACAAGAGAACCAGAGGAATAGGGGATGAATGAAGATGTAGAGAGTAGGGGCATGTTGAAGGAGCTGGAAGAGGAGGGGGATGAAGAGGGCAAACTAGGGAAGAGAGAGAGAGAGAGAGAAGGGGGCATGATGAGGGGATGACACTGGAGGGATAAGGCAAGAGAGAGTGGAGGATGAATGGAGGGCAAGTGGGGCGATCAAATTGAAGAACAGCACAGAGAGAGAGATAGGAAATGGAATGGACAACAGAAGTGAAAGGGAATAGGGGAGTAGAGAGAGAGAGAGAAGGGGACGGGGTTATGGGGGAGAGAGAGCAAGAGGGGGCGGCCAGCATTGTGCCTCACAAAGGGGGCTTTGTGTGATCAGACCAAGGGGGCCGGGGCTGGGGTGCTTCTGTGTGTGTGGGTGCAGAGTGGTGTGTGTGGGTGCAGAGTGGGTGCAGAGTGAGAGTGGGGAGGCCTGGCCTGGTGCTGCACCGCTCTGCCCTGGGAAGGGAGGCCTGGCCTGGTGCTGCACCGCTCTGCCCTGGGAAGGGAGGCCTCATGTCGGGGCAGAGGGGGACTGGTGGAGGGCACGCTCTGGAAGTGACTGACAGGACAGCTGGGGAGGGTCAGAGGACTGGGACTGCGCGTGTGTGTGTGTGTGTGTGTGTGTGTGTGTGTGTGTGTGTGTGTGTGTGTGCGTGTGCGTGTACGTGCACGCGCGCATGTGTTGCAGGGAGGGATGTAACCATACATCAGCCCACTAACAGAAATATGATTTTATCCTGTATGAACCCCACAGCTGTCTGCCATTAAAGACTCATCTGCCAGTGTGTGCACGGGTGTGTGTGTGTGTGTGTGTGTGTGTGTGTGTGTGTGTGTGTGTGTACCTTATGTATGGATGTGTAGGTTACGTGAAAATGTTCACTGCTTCTGCTTTTAACTCACCATTTAACTCTGAAATGTATGATATAAGTGAATGTAAAGCTATTGAATAGTTAGGAGCTCACCAGAGCAATTGTTTATGTTTATAATCAGGGAATTATTATGCTTGGAAGCGGATACGAACTAGTTAGCCTAGCTGTTGGCCAAAAATAACTCCCGGAGTTTAAAGCTAGGCTAATTTCCCACAATGTTGGTGTGTTCCTTTAAGTAAACGACTACAGAAAACATACAAAGTAAACAGACAGTAAATGTATAATGGTTTATATTGTATTACAATATGTAACGGAACGTAGGCCAAATGCGTCCACATTTTTATAGGATTCTATCACATTTTCATAACAATAGCACCCTGCGCCGTTTTCATTGAGGTTTCTTACAAATTAACGATGCTCTATGTTGTCCTTTATATGCCGATTATCATTAGAATCTTAAATTGTACCATATGTCCCCCTTTAGACAACATATGTAACGCTACCAGTGCACTTTTGTTAAGATAATTAGTTGGCCATTCTCGGTCGCTATACCGAGGTTGCAGTATCGTTTAACGCTGTTCAGATCACGTCTGAGAATATAGACACATCCCAGTGACCTGCGACCTGTGCTAACGCTCTTGGGAAATGCAGTGTAGTTCTCAACATTTTCAGCCTTTAATTTTAAACCAATGCTGCCATCTACTGACAACAAAAAAGTGTTGTCTAATCGTCACCTTGAGAGCCACTTCTGTATACAGCGACGCCCCAAACCCATTCTAGAGATTCCCACTTTTTGCTGGGAGTGGGGCGTGGCCGTATTTGGTCCCAGACAATAAGAGTGGCCGCGATTGGTCACTGTGACGTTATGTGTTTACTTTTAATAAGGCCTGGAAATAGTACCATGAAAAATATCACAATACTGGAAATCACATATGGATATAATATTGTGGGGGGAAATATTGTGATATCATTACAGTTTACAGTACAATGTATGGACAGTTCAGTGACGCAGTTAATGGAAGAATGTTGTAAATATACAGTAGATGTTTCACTCCAGTGTTTACAAGCATTACCAATGTAAACAAACCTTTTACAGACACAACATACAGCAAAAGCCATTTTACCTGTTAGCCCATGTACCAAGAGCAATGGAACGATGAACACAAGTCCCCATTTTTATTTCTTATTGTTGCTGGTGGAGCTCCCCATTTGTTTATATTTCTATCCCTGATTGAGCCTGTAATCTGTTGATGGAATTGTACAGAGGCAGAGAGCACATCCTGAGGGGTGGATATTTCTCCTCTTCTTTTTGTCTTGTTCTCCAAACCAGGTTGTCTTTCCCAGCTCAGCGCCTGTAGCCCAGTGCTGCTGGCAGCAGGAGGGATAGTGGTTTTGTAGCTCAGTGGGTAAAGCATGGCGTAGTAGATTCTGTCTTGGTTAGGGGTTCGATTCCCACTGGGGCCACCCATGCTAAAAAGAAAAGGTATACAATGTAGCCACAGAGCTGTGTACGATGATATGGATATAAGCTTCCATGAAATATATACGGTGTTATGGAGAATAATGGGTTAGGAGTGTGTGTGTGTGTGTGTGTGTGTGTGTGTGTGTGTGTGTGTGTGTGTGTGTGTGTGTGTGTGTGTGTGCGTGTGCGTGTGTTACTGGTGTATGATTTAGGGGAGAGCCACTGTCATGTCGTGTCCTCTGTCTGGTGGAGTGTTTTCATTAGTCACACATAGCAGAGATAGCAACAGCTACAGCACCACAGATAGAGTTACCTGGCTGACTGACTGACTGACTGACTGACTGACTGCCTGACTGACTGACTGACTGACTAGTAGACTGACTGCCTGACTGACTGTCTGGCTGGCTGGCTGACTGACTGACTGACTGACTAGTAGACTGACTGCCTGACTGACTGACTAGTAGACTGACTGACTAGTAGACTGACTGACTAGTAGACTGACTGACTAGTAGACTGACTGCCTGACTGACTGACTAGTAGACTGACTGCCTGACTGACTGACTAGTAGACTGACTGCCTGACTGACTGTCTGGCTGGCTGACTGACTGACTGACTAGTAGACTGACTGCCTGACTGACTGTCTGGCTGACTGACTGACTGACTAGTAGACTGACTGCCTGACTGGCTGACTGACTGACTGACTGACTGACTAGTAGACTGACTGCCTGACTGGCTGACTGACTAGTAGACTGACTGACTGTCTGCCTGACTGACTGACTGCCTGACTGACTGTCTGGCTGACTGACTGACTAGTAGACTGACCGCCTGACTGGCTGGCTGGCTATCTTCAAACTGGCCTTTGTTATACTATATTTGTATGCTATGAGCCTCCTCTCCTTTTTCTCACCAGTAAACAGCACAATACACCGTAAATCTTCTAGTAGCAGCCCATGCAATTATTTAACATTCAAGTAGCTATGTGTTTTTTCCAAGGACAGGCCTTTGAAGATCCCCAGACTATTAGACCAGGCTGGCTGTTAATTGAGGGTCTGCATTTATAAAGAGCTTTAAACAATCTCTCTGTTGTGTCTGTAACCGTTAACTCATTGGACGCCAGAGGTCGCTGTGGGCATATGGCTGTGTGTGCCAGCGCTGTAATGAAATGGGGGTACATGCCGGTGTTTGCAGTGCTGTTATTGATCATGTTATTGATTTTTACACCAATTCAGAGTCTCTATTCAGCCCACTTACTTTTAAAAAGAGAAACGGATTAGGGATCATTCATTGGAATATTAGGAGTTTACATAAAAATCTTGATCATGTCAAGATACTTGTCATGCAGTCTAACCCCGATATCCTGATTTTAAGGCGAGACACTGCAGGTGAATAGTCAAATATACTTTTTTTTGTTGATTTTGAGATTTTGTTATATTTTGCTTCCTAAACATGTCTTCTATGAAACTAGTGACAATAAAACGTCAATAACACACATTTAGTTGTTTATTTTACATCATTTTGCCTTATTGCATCCAAATATGTGCACATATATAATGGGGAAGTGCCTCATTTGCATATATAAACATAAATTTCAGAAAACTTGCAATATATTTTTTCTTAGTTTATATGTACATAACAAATTGGGAAAGTTTCATAGTGATATCTATTCAAATAATTTTTGCCTATTAGGGGGTACTACACTGTACTACACTGTTTGTAGCCTGTGTGTAGTTCTGTTCAGTTCAATAACATCATTATTATTATTCAGTTATCAGGCATGTGTTTAGGTTGTCTATTACTAATGGTTTGATTAGGTATTGTGTTAGTAAATATCTGTTTAAAAAAAAAAGTATGGCATTTTACAATACAGAACTTTGAAGGCGTTTTCCCAAAAATGAGTTTTAAGAGTTTTTCCTCATACTCTGAGCCAGAAATCTCCACTTCAGTAGCACACACATACACCAAACCTTCCAGTTCTATTCATATCTATGTTCTGAAGGTATTTACAGAAGGGTTTGTTGATATCGCATTCATACCCTGATTTATATCACATTTTATTCCTAAAAACATGGCGAAATATGGAATTTTACCATAAAAATGGACTGAATGGAGTATTTTCTGATTTATGGAGTGATAAAAAGAGATATCCAAAATCCCCTCTGTAATAACCTTTGGCTCTAATATGTCAACAAAATGAAACTATAATTTTGAAAATGGCTTTATCCAATGTTCAGATTTCTGTCCTGGAATTATATGCAAATTAGTGCATATTTAAGTAGATCATGCCTCATTTGCATATTTAAACATACAATTTCAGAAAACTTGTAATACAAAAAAGTCTTGTCTTAATATAAGTAATCAACTGGGGAAGTTTCATTTTGATATCTATTAGTTAATCGTTTTACCCTATTCACCTGCAGTGTCTCCCCTTAAGTGAAACTTGGCTTAAGAAAGGTGATTCTGACTTGGATGTAACTCTAGACAATTACAACCTGTTTAGAGCGGATAGGACTGGGAGGGGGGGGGGGGGTGGCTATTTATGTAAAGTCTATTTTTTCTGTGACTATTTTAAACACTGTAACAATTCCAAAATGTTTTGAAATCCTTGTTTTAAACATTTATTTGGGACCCAATAATTGTGTTAATGTGACTGGAGTCTATAGACCCCCATCAGCCGATGTTAACTCTATTGATAGGATAGCAGAGTTACTATCTCAGTACTCAAATGTTGAACTGATAGTTCTAGGGGATTTTAATATTGATTGGCTTAGTAATGATTCAAACCATCTTAGAGACATTAGTAGTAGCATTGGCTTATCTCAGTTGGTTACTGAACCCACCAGGCCAAATCTAAAAGATTATTCTAGGTCAAGTATGATTGACTTAATGTTTTCTAATAAGACTGATAAAATTAGTGCTTGTGGTGTTTTTGAATTAGGTGTTAGTGATCACTGTCCTATAGCTTGTGTTAGAAACTCTCGATTAGAGAAATCACAGTCTCGCATTATTAACAAAAGGAATATGAAAAACTTTAGTGATCAGGCTTTTCTAATTGACCTATTCCATAGCGACATCCACTACACATTGGAGATTCCCGATGTCGAAGTAGCACTCAACTTTTTTTCAAAAACCTTTCTCTCAATTCCTAATAAACATGCACCTTATAAAAGGCTTAGAATAAAAAATAGATTAATCCCTTGGTTCACACCTGAATTATCTGTCTTGCTTAAGGAGAGAGATAGAGCCTGGTCACTTGCCAGACGCTCTGGTGATCAGTCACACTGGGCAGCATTTAGACGGCTTAGAAATGAATGTACAGTCCCTATTGGGATTAATAGTGCAATAACCTGCTTTTTCACCAAACTTCACAAGTTAAAACAAATAAAAGGTGCCTCTTGATCATCAAACAAGAATGAATTTCCCTATTGGGATTAATGAAGTGCAAATCTAACTTTCACCAAACATCACTTTTTGTAAAATAAAAGGTGAATCTAAAAAAATCTATATATCTTTTTTATTATTATTTTTTTTAACATCGATACAATTTTGTAAAAATCGTCCTAGATCATTAATTCGAATTAATCGAAAAATCGATGAATCGCCCAGCCCTAGGATCTAATGATATAGTTGATTGTCATTGAGTTTCTTCCTGTCAAGATGCAAAAAACTGATAATTTTTTCATCCATACATTTCCGTTTTATACCGTGGTGAATATGAGTATAGTTTTAGAGTAATTCTGTGTAATCCCAGGAAACTCCGCCAAACAGCGTTTTACTGCATTTCACTATAAATCGTGCCATTCCTCGCCTGGATCAATAATCAATCTGAAATCAATGCTAGATTATCGGTATTATGTTTCATCATGCATGCATGAAAGGGGGGGGGGGGTTCCTAATTGTCCGATTCCTGGAATCGCATGCCTCCGATTCCTCTTATCGATGCCATGTTTTTCCGACAGTTGCGCATTTTAAAACAATAACGTTAGCGCCATGCATGCAGCCATAGCAGACTATTTGATTCCTTGACTAGGAAAACCTAAATGAAAACGAATGCTTTCACTGTAATAATAATAATAGATTCTATTTGTAATGCGCTTTACAGTTGCGGGGCAAATCTCAAAGCGCTAGAGTTAAAAGAACTTAAAAACTAGCGAGAATAAAGGAAAGAAAGAATATAAAAATAGGCAAGACTAAACATAGAATAACATAGAGAAACATAGAATAAATAAAACTGATAAAAGAAATTGGTAAAATAACATAAAATGTGTGGAGCAAAAAATTTGATAAAAAGTCAACAGAAGGCTCTACTAAAAAGGTGAGTTTTGAGGCCTTTCTTGAAAGCATCCACAGTCTGTGGTTCATGGGCGCTGGAGGAGGTTAGCCTGGCCAGAGCGGAGATGTCGAGAGGATAAATACTGTATAAATATTCGCCCATTTCATCCATTTTAGATGATCACAATAGACTGAGGCTGCAGCTAGTGGTTCTCGCGCGCCTCAGGAAAATCCTTTCACGCTAGCACAGCGGGGTAAACTGAGTCAGGAAAAGGTGAACAAGTGTCACAGAGCAGTCACTAAATTTGTAAGGGCTCGAAATTGCAATAAATGACAACCAGAAATGTCAAGTTGCATGTTGTTATTCTAACCAGCTTAGTTCTGTTGCATGTAAATTATAAATGGATCGGGAAGCGATAAGGGAATCGATAAAGAATTGGACCGATAAGCAGAATCGATAATGGAATCGTATAGATAAAATCGTATCAATTCCCATCCCTAAACGGCATACATTACACAGAACATTACAGACACACGCTCCGATCGCGGGGAGAGAATTGTCGGATCAACGCAAGATTGATAACATATAGCACCTTGTCCATGATGTACTGCAAAAAGAATAATCCAATTATCTCATCGCCATTCCAAGTACTGATCGTGATCGTGTTTCCAACGTAATCCAGCATTGAACATGAACGGGGGGGGGGGGGGGTGACCCTCGTCGATGCATCCGTTATAACCGCTTGTCCTGCCTGAGTATTTAGACCCCGCCCGCACGCCACAGCTCGGCCCAGACACTAAGCCACATCATTTCAAATGGAGTGCAATAGCGGCCGCAAAGCTTTTGGCGGCGGTATTGGACTTCTTGCAATTGTCGTATAATCCTATCCAAATCTAAGGTTATTGTACAGTACAAGGAGGTCGCTAACTGGAAGGAGGAATAAGATCATAAGTGATAGAATTTGGTCTCCTCATCTGACTTCCAATATAGCCAGCAAGGAATAAACGTGCAGTCCAGACGGGAGAGTTCGAATTCAAACTCATGTATTTATTTGTCTCGGTGGCCAAGAGTGAATTAAAAGGTTGCTTTTCACATACAAGGATTATCAGTGTCTGTTTTGTACAAAGGATCAACAAGGTTTGCATCTCAAAACCCCAACATGTACATACAACAGTCATTGTTAACATCGATGAAAATAGAGAATTTACTGTAAGCCCCTTTTCATATGAGTAAGCCTGGTTTCTAAGATAAGTATCTTTCCATTCTATTCTAACCAACCATGGGACCATCCAGCTTACTTACATGAAAATCAGCCGACAGCATTCTCTGGGTCGGGAGCGGGGAGCCGCAGACCTGGGGGCGGTCTGGGCTCCTGAATTAACACTGTTTTGCTCTTAAATACTATAATTTCCCACCAATAGTAGCACATTTTAATAATACGTTTGGTCCAATCCGGTTGGTTCTTCTGTGGGGGCTGTCCCCAAATCGATCTCCTGTGTGGGTCTTCCTTCAGTAAACAGAAGGGGGGGCCGCCGATGGCCCCCGTCGGTGTGGTCCCTTGATGAGTACAGAGGAGGGCGCTTTTGATGACCCCCCTCCTTGGCTGCTCAAGTCTCCTCTGAATGCATCAACATTCCTTCGTATAACTGTGATAACTATACCAGGATTCTTAATTCTAAATATCTATATAGTTGTTTTTATTGATTTCTTTATAGAGTTGTCAATCCAATCAAAGCCAATCAAGTATCATGCTTTTTCATTTAACTTTGAACCATGTCCTTGTTGATTAATGATCTTTAGTCCTGTCTTATACTTATCAGAGCCAGTTATCTGGTCTCTGCTGTCGGCTGACATCTGCTAACATTTGAGTGTGACTTTTCAATTCCTTTGTTAGTGTTGCTAGTGGGGGTTGAAATAACTGTTCCTGCTGTTATCTGATGCAACTGTCTCTAGAATCGTTCCTCATTTTAGCCCTGCAGCCTCTCTGCTGCTAAAAAGTATACAAGGCATAATGTTATGGTTTTCTAATTATTCACACATATTAGTTATGGAATTCAAGGTCAATATTACCACACAATCTCAGACCCATCCTCAATGATAACACACAGCTGCCTGCATGTTTATGAATGGAAATAGCTAATAAACGAAATAACGATTCAATAACGTATATATACGTGGTTGCCGTTATTCGATTGGCGGACAAACACGTATATATGCGTGAACGGCGCAGAATTAGTTAAAGGTTTTTACGGTAAACAAACTCTTCGTTATGTCTGAACTTCTGCTCCCCTGACAGCTCTCTGTTTTCCTGGCTTCATGTGGGGCTGCAGAGCTTAGCACTGCAATATCTGAGGTGCCAGCATTTAACACACACACACACACACACACACACACACACACACACACACACACGCACACGCACACGCACACGCACACGCACACGCACACGCACACACACACAGCCTCATCCTGTAGGATTACAGCAGGCCTAGCCATTACAAAGAACCACTGTGGACCAAACAAGCCGTCCCGACGGCTGCCATCTGCAATCGATTACATCGCCAAATACTTTCCCCCATATCTCCCGCTCTGCATCCATTCCCCTGTTATTGGCGCAGAGACTCTGCACCCGACAGGGCAACGCAAGGCTAATTTTACACTCCCTGGAAACATGCTGTCGGAGAATGTTAACATTCTCTCAGCCTAAACAAAACCGTGTGTTCGTTTGTTTGTATGTATGCATGCATGTGTACGAGAGAGAGAGAGAGAGACAGATAGATAGGCAGACAGAGAGAGAGAGAGAGAGAGTATGCAATGTGCATGCATAAGGCTGTACATCTGTTGAGAGAGTCAAGACATATAGAGCAAACGGTCTGATCTGAGGTAATCTGAACATTTTAGATACCTATTTACATATTTAGATAAACAAAGCCCTGTCTGTTCTGATTGGCACTGAGCTGCAGTAGTGACTACAGCAGCAGAGATGCTGTTGTATATTTACATCACATCATTCTGAAGATGGGATTCTCTGGGTCTCCTGTTACTTGGAGAATGGACAGATGGGATTTTCTCGGTCTCCTGAATCAGGATACTCTTTTCACTGAGCGATTCATACTTTGCTTTTTTTTATTGATTGATCTCTATTGATTGATCCTCTCTGGGAGGTGCTACAGGAACCTCCGCTCAATGCCTATACCCCGGGCTCTGTTACCCATACTGTACCAACTCTGTTGCTTATACTCAATTTATACCTACCTACTGCTTTCACTGTCTATAACTGCCCTATACTGTAATCATAATAACTACCTACCTCGTACTATAGTCTACGCATATAACTCTGTATGATAGCATGTACAATAGTGCTGTACTGTACATACCGCATATATACTGTATAATGTATATATATATGTCTGAATATTAGGGGTGGGAATCGCCAGAGACCTCACGATACGATACTATCGCGATACTTGCGCCACGATACGATAGTATCGCGATACTAAATATATCGCGATACGCTGAGTATTGTGATATTAATATTGCGATATATATATATTTTCTTTTTTATCAAATTTAATTTATTACCCTTTTTCAACTGCAAAGTTGTCAACATGTTTTATCTAATCAAATAAAGTTCAGTCTGTTCATCTCACTTCAATATTTTTTATTGCAGAACATGGTATTTTCTCAAGCAGACAGATGTAAACACTGTAATCTGTGTTGCATGTACCTGACAAACTGAACTGTTTGTATTACAGTCATATTCCAACTTAACTGAATGCACATGTGTGTGTGTGTGTGTGTGTGTGTGTGTGTGGACTACTGTACTATTACAGGTATTGAAATGAACAATGCAACTTCCTTATACAAAACAAATATTTTTTATTTTAAAATTTTTATTTTTTATAAATAAATAAATATCGATACTTGGCGTCCCTGTATCGATACAGTATCGCCACGCAAAGTATTGTGATACTACTACGTATCGATATTTTCCCCCACCACTAATAGACACGGTACAAAGAAGTGAATTCACCTCTTGGTATAGCGGTCTGTGTTGTTGCACGCGGCGTGGCAGACCCGTGTTCGAATCTCCCTCGGGGCATCGAAGTTTGAGGTAACGTTGTCACAACTGTTACAAATATATATATTTATTATTACCATATATATTTATCCTCATCTGTCTGTACATACCTGCATATAATCCTTTTTACATATCTCTAGATAGTAGATACTATATCTATATCTGTACATATACCTACCTACTCTTACTAGTTACGCTGCTGGCCAGTGCGACTTACTACCATAGTTTCTTTATACCTTTATCATTGTACATATTAATACTACAACTCTGTACATACATCTTTGATTAGCACTATTACTTTACAAATGTATATATTTTATTCCCAGTTTAATCACCTGTACATTGTATATTGCTATTGCACTTTACTGCTACATTTGCATTCTGGTTGGATGCCAAACTTATTTTCGTTTTACTGTACTATATGATGATGTGCTGTATGATGGCAATACATTTGAATTTAATCTAATTTAAAAATAATAGCAGATATTTTCTTTAATAAAATATTGTTTTACCAAAAGATGATGAAAATAACAGCCTACATTGAATAAAACAATGTGTTTTATTATCATTATTTTCAAATAAGATTATGTTCTTTATAAAAAGAAAACAAGGTTCAAAAAAGTCCCCCCCCCCCCCCCCCCCCCAAAATGTCTAGAAAAAGAGGGGTCATCTTATAATCAGCGTCGTCTCATATTTGGACCAATACGGTGGTTACTGTTAGCTGAATGAATGTCAGTCTAAATGGGGAGCATCTGCGTCTGAGAGCAGATCCCCATCCGGTGCTATTGTTAGACATGACAACACAGTGTTTGTTTGTGTGAGTTGCTGCTGGTTGTGTTTGTCTGGCATGATGACCAATGTGTTCAGTGAACCAAACAGAAACTTGAGTCTCGCTGTCGTGCTGTCTGCCCCTCTGTTAGTGGCTTTGTATTGTAATGTGACTCATGAGATGGTGTATTACGTGTGTGTAGTGTGTGTATAAGTGTGTTTTATGTGTGTGTGTTGTCATGTCTATGCAGTGTACTGTACGCATGTGTACGCATGTGTACACAATTCATACAAACATAAATAAAGTACTAATCGACCACAGGAAAAAAGGTACACACTGTATGTTATGTTATAGCCATAAGTAATATTATGTACGTCTTATAATATAAGTAATATATTTACATTTTGTATTGGCAAAAGTCCAAAAGAAACGCTGTGACCGGGAGACTAACCAACAATGATTGTGGATTTCTCTCACCACTAGACTAACCTGATACACACACAGCAATACTATGATGATCATGGTTAGTTTTAACATTTAACGGTTATGGTTAAGAAATAAAGTTAAGGTTTGGGCGAGGCTATTGGAAATGTGTCTCGGTAGTCTTGAGGTAAAGACACTTGGCTCTCATGTGGGCGCCGCGGGTTCGCTGCCCCGGGAACTTTATTTACATATTCGAAGCTTGTATTTTAGTTTCCGCTTACTCTGCCTGGTAGTTGGTGGCTATAGGCCCTTATTACACCTCCTGTATCTGAGTCATCGTCGAGCGAAACACGCCAAACATTGGCTTAATGTGTTTGTATCTTTCTGCAACCTCCCAAAGTCATCTCATGACCCCCCTGAGAAGCACTGTTCACTATTGATGCATTGGGTCGTCCGTCCTGCTCCCTGCTCCCCCCCGCCACCGCTCCCTGCTCCCCAACCCCCCCGCCACCGCTCCCTGCTCCCCAACCCCCCTGCCACCGCTCCCTGCTCCCCAACCCCCCCGCCACCGCTCCCTGCTCCCCAACCACCCCGTCACCGCTCCCTGCTCCCCAACCACCCCGTCACCGCTCCCTGCTCCCCAACCACCCCGTCACCGCTCCCTGCTCCCCAACCCCCCCGTCACCACTCCCTGCTCCCCAACCCCCCCGTCACCGCTCCCTGCTCCCCAACCCCCCCGCCACCGCTCCCTGCTCCCCAATCACCCCGTCACCACTCCCTGCTCCCCAACCACCCCGTCACCACTCCCTGCTCCCCAACCCCCCCGTCACCACTCCCTGCTCCCCAACCCCCCCACCACCGCTCCCTGCTCCCCAACCCCCCCGCCACCGCTCCCTGCTCCCCAACCACCCCGTCACCGCTCCCTGCTCCCCAACCCCCCCACCACCGCTCCCTGCTCCCCAACCCCCCCACCACCGCTCCCTGCTCCCCAACCACCCCGTCACCGCTCCCTGCTCCCCAACCCCCCCGTCACCACTCCCTGCTCCCCAACCCCCCCGCCACCGCTCTCTGCTCCCCAACCACCCCGTCACCACTCCCTGCTCCCCAACCCCCCCACCACTGCTCCCTGCTCCCCAACCCCCCCACCACCGCTCCCTGCCCTTCCACCTCTCCAGAGAGCGGTAATACGGTCCGTCTCTCGGACCCGTGCTTTTGAAGCTGAGCCATGGCTTTCCATTCCTCCCCTGTCCACACACCCTGTCTGCTATGCCACTGTTCAGCCCGGCGCGGAGCCTCTCGGAGGATACTGACGACTTGTATTACCGCCGGTGTTGTTAAATAGACACATTATGTTTCAAAGAGCCTCCTAATAAGCCAGAGAATGTTGTTACACCCAGAAGATCTGCTGCTGCTGCTACATGAGAACCATGTGGGACCAGGCTTTCTGCACCTCAGCTCTAAAAAGCATTTATCACCCCTTCTCTCTCTCTCTCTCTCTCTCTCTCTCTCTCTCTCTCTCTCTCTCTCTCTCTCTCTCTCTCTCTCTCTCTCTCTCTCTCTCTTTCTCTCTTTCTCTCTCTTTCTCTCTTTCTCTCTCTCTGGGTCTACTTATAAATGTTTTACCCAGGGAGAGTGCACATTAATCTACAGTTTCCACGTCAATGTAAATGTGCCATAATTAGCTAATGAGCTAGTTTTTATCCGTAGTCCCTGCCTACCATGCATGTCTTTATGGTGTGGGAGGGAACTGGAGTACCCAGAGGAAACCCACGCGAACACATGGAGAACATGCAAACTCCACACAGAAAGGCCCCCTGCTGGGGTTCGAACCCAGGACCTTCTTGTGTGCCACCGTGTCTCTCTCTCTCTTTCAGTCACTTTCTCTTTCTCTCTCTCTGTCAGTCTCGCTCTCTCTCTTTCAGTCTCTCTCTCTCTCTCTTTCAGTCACTTTCTCTTTCTCTCTCTCTGTCGGTCTCGCTCTCTCTCTTTCAGTCTCTCTCTCTCTGTCGGTCTCTCTTTCTTTCTCTCTCTCTCTGTCTGCCTGTCTCTCTCTCTCCCTCCCCATCTCTTCCTCTTCCTCAATCGCCCTTTCTCTAACACAGCCTTTTTTCATTTCAGCCCTGTGTCGGAAGCATTTGAAAAATGTGCTTTGTGGGACTTCAGAGAGTGAGAGAAAGGGAGAGAATGTTCTCTAGTAGAGTTCAGTAGACAGGGACTCACTGTAATGAAAGCCTAACAGGAGTGGGATAAGCCGTGCAGAATGTAATTGAGCGGTGGTTCTCAATATGGGGTCCAGGGGACCCCCAGTGGTCCTTGAGGGGGCTCCAGGGAATGTCACTAATGTTTTGTTTGTTAGAAGTTAGCACAATGTACTGTATAAGAATGACTATTCTGATAAAGGTTTCACTCTCTTCTCTGTTTCCCACCTACAGTACAGACAGCTATGGGATTCTGGACTAAACCACATGTAACAACTTATATGTTTTCATGGGGGTTCCTGGGACAGAATAGTTTCAAAATCATATCGATTTGGGGTTGAGGATGACTGTAATACTGTAGGTTATAGATCCACAGATATATTTACCTGTGTTGAAAATACCACCTTCCATTTGTCTATGGTTCTATTATGTCCCTCCATAGGCCTTCTGTCTATGGTTCTATTATGTCCCTCCATAGGCCTTCTGTCTATGGTTCTGTGTATGTCTCTCTCCATAGGTCTTCCATCTATGGTTCTGTCTATGGTTCTATGTATGTCTTTCCATCAGTCTTCTGTCTATGGTTCTATGTATGTCTCTCCATCGGACTTCTGTCTATGGTTCTATGTATGTCTCTCCATCGGTCTTCTGTCGATGGTTCTATGTATGTCTCTCCATCGGTCTTCTGTCTATGGTTCTATGTATGTCTCTCCATCGGTCTTCTGTCTATGGTTCTATGTATGTCTCTCCATCAGTCTTCTGTCTATGGTTCTATGTATGTCTCTCCATCGGTCTTCGGTCTATGGTTCTATGTATGTCTCTCCATAGGTCTTCTGTCTATGGTTCTATGTATGTCTCTCCATAGGTCTTCTGTCTATGGTTCTATGTATGTCTCTCCATAGGTATTCTGTCTATGGTTCTATGTATGTCTCTCTATAGGTCTTCTGTCTATGGTTCTATGTATGTCTCTCCATAGGTCTTCTGTCTATGGTTCTATGTATGTCTCTCCATAGGTCTTCTGCGAGGACATTTCACTTCACAATGAATGCTCTTACTACAGTTTGAAAGTGGGACATGCTCAGGTCTTTGTGGTCATCAACATTGAGAAATCATTCATCCAAGGAATAGACCCCTTTTTCCTCAGTGTCATCTTGTAGGCAAAGCTCTGCTCTCGGGTCCAGAATGTGCACGTATCTTTTTAGTTGAAATCGTAGAATTAGCTCTCAAAATGTTTAGCTCTCTCCAAAGATTTATAAATAGGTGATTTTAGTGTCGTCTCTCATTCTCTGCTGCAGTGAGCATTGGAGCTGGATCCTTGGTGTTTAGTGACCTTGTACACCTGGATAGACTATTATTGCACAAATCTTGGGGACATTCTGGATGAAAACACGGACTGGTTGTTGGATGTCACATGGTTTCATCCACACTGTCCCTGGAGAGACCTCCGGAGACAAATACGTTGTCATTGTTTACAAACATTAAAAAGGTATATAAGTCTCAGATTGCCTGCCTTTAATTTACATTTTATTTACATTTCAGAAGCATTCAGAAGCATCTAGTCCTACGCAACACAATAGAGGTCCCAGTAGAAGCTTCTCTCAGTCCCCCGTGTCCCTCTTACTAACACTTTCCAAGTTCAAGTTCAAGTTCAAGTTCAAGTTCTTTAATAGTTGTCATACAGAAGTACAGAATACTTTCATACAAAATGCTTCTTACTGTTACGCTCCAGAGACTGTGCTAGACAAGATAGTATCAAATAACATAATAACATAATATAGCATGAATTTAGAAGAAGAAAATGAGGTCACAGTGTTCGGTATAGACATATGTACAATGTTCTGAGTTACCATATAATATACAATACACAATACTATGCAGTGTACTAATGTACAGTACTATCTAGTGCAAAGCAGAAATGGGATGAGGTACAATTTTAGGTACAATTTACAGTAAGGTGTACGAGTTGTAGTGCAATCCTTCATCCATAAATATAAAGTGTGGGGAGTGGGTGCTACAGTGTGTTTGTTTAAAGTGGGTGTGTGCTATAAAGTGTGTGGAGTGGGTGCTACAGTGTGTTTGTTTAAAGTGAGTGTGTGCGTGTGGATGTGTGTGCTATGTGTGTTTGGTGGTTGTTGTTGTGTAGTGTTCATTCATTGTTCGTTTAGCAGCCTGATGGCCTGGGGATAGAAGCTACTTCTGAGTCTTTCTGTGCTCGCCTTGAGACTCCTGTATCGCTTGCCTGACGGCAGCAGTTCAAAGAGGCAGTTGTTCGGGTGGCTCGAGTCCTTAATAATTCTCTTAGCCTTCCCCTTGCAACGCTTGTAGTAAATGTTCTGGAGGGTGGGGAGCCCCCCTCCAATTGTGCGTTCGGCTGAACGTGTCGGCTGAATTGATTCAAATGACCAATTCATGTGAGTGAATCCAATGACTCATTTGTATAAAGTAATATACGGCAATAAGTCACTATGGCAGTGTGTTATAGACTGGTTACACTATGTGGTAGCCCTTCTGTAAGCCTCAGCCCAATGAGAACCACATGGTCTTATACACACACGCACGCACGCACGCACGCACGCACGCACGCACGCACGCACGCACGCACGCACACACACACACACACACACACACACACACACACACACACACACACACACACACACACACACACACACACACACACACACTGTCTCTCTGTCTGTGTGTAATTAAAGTGTCTCCCAGTGTGAAAAGCCTCCCTATGTAATAAAGAGAAGGAGTGAGGGAGTGAGAGTGAGGGAGATGAGAGGATGTTAATAACCCTAATATCCCATTATATATTCAGAGAGAGTGAGAGAGGCGTGGGAGAGAGAGATAAACAGACAGATGAGGAGAGAGAGAGAGACACATTGCCCATTAACAGGCTGAGGTGTGTGGGAGAGGAAACCACTTGAGGTGTAAAAGAGGAGAATAGCTTCCTCCTTGTCAGAGACTGTGTGTGTGTGTGTGTGTGTGTGTGTGTGTGTGTGTGTGTGTGTGTGTGTGTGTGTGTGTGTGTGTGTGTGTGTGTGTGTGTGTGTGTGTGTGTGTGTGTGTGTGTGTGTGTGTGTGTGTGTGTGTGTGTGTGTGTGTGTGTGTGTGTGTGTGTGTGTGTACATGTGTGTGTGTCGATAGATGCCTTCAAATCGAGGCTCAAAACCCA
>NC_140178.1:46984514-46994514 GCF_963971535.1 Notolepis coatsorum
GCTTGGACTTGGCAGAATGTATTGTTGAAAGTGAAAGACGAGGAGGAGAAGAAGGGAAGCTGTCTAACTATACTTTGAAACGAACTGCTACGTTACTGTTAGCATTAACAACTAGCTAGCTGTCAAATCATCTCTAATTCATTCTCACATTCCCTTTACTTCTCACGCTGGACACTAATGCAGGAAACAATCCCACCAATGTAACCGAGGAATAGTCTGCCTATACTTAACTATAGTAAAATAAAATCACGGGAGAATTGATATCTGATCATCAACATAACGGTTTTATTCAACTTCTTCCTCTTTCCACTCCACAACACAACAACGGACCTGTCACAGGCGTGCGCACTGCAACTCCACCTAATAACGTCAGCATCAATAATAACAGAACACATTAAATAGCTTACATAAGTCTAACCAGCTAGCACTAACATTAGCTTGTTTTTGTTTAGAAAAAGCTCATTTTATGAGGTTGTAACTGAGTGGCGAGACTAAACGAAAAAGACTAAATCGAGACTAAGCAAAAAAGACTAAGACTAAAATGCTCAGACCTGTAGTTGACTAAAACTTGACTAAACGAAAAATAGATGGTGTCTAAATATGATGAAAACTAAAAAGAGCATTCAGGGTTTCCCATTAATTACCTAGACTGTGGCGGCTCGCCACAGTTGTATAATTAACCCATTTTTTTTTTTAAATATTAAGTTTGCCAATAGGGATGTATCAGTAATATTGGCAGTGGTAGTAGTCGTAATAGTAATCCACTATATTTTTTTATTTTCTAAAAAATAAACCAGTTCAACACAGGTAACCACTTTTGCTTAATTTCTTTGATGGCTCAAATGTATAAGTGGTTCCCAAACCTCTCCTCGAGACACCCCAGCCGTTCCATGTATTTGTTAGATTCCACCACCAGCACACCTGATTCAACTAATAAAGGGCTAGTTAAGTTGAATCAGGTGTGCTGGTGGTGGAATTTAACAAATACATTGAACGGCTGGGGTGCTTCGAGGAGAGGATTGGGAAGCACTAGTCTAGTCGATTTTGTGTTTTGAGCACAAAGTTCATCATAGATCTAGCCTCTTTATTTTGCTCTCAAAGTGCACCAGATTGATGCATTTAACTTTAAAATGTACAAGAACAAAAAAGTTTCGGGGGGGCATGCCCCCGGACCCCCATAGAGGGTCGGAGGTTCACCCCCCATAGTCTCTGAAAATCCTGTGGGAAACACTGAGCATTTGACACATGACTAAAACTAAAATAAATAGCTGACGAAATTAACACTGCCTTAATTTGTGAATTGGGAATGTTTTTGCGATGAGGCTCATTTGCATAGAAAGGGGCATATTTTCTGCCCATATTACCTCATTTAAATACAAATACCACCGACGCACCGAGACGCAATGCTGATGGCAATGCAATTACCACCGTATTTCACCCTTTGCGTTTGCTTTGTGAATAGCAAACTATGTTTCAGAGCTATTTGCGCCAGCATAGCGTCAGAAAAAGCTGCGCAATCCCTTTGTGAATTTGCCTGTGTGTGTGTGTCATGTAGGACTGCTTCTGATGTGACAGTTACACACTGCAGGTACTGAGACAGCAGAGACCTTGCTAGATCTCACCGTGTTTACCACTTCCTCTGTCTGGGAATGTCAATGAGCAGGCACACACACACACACACACAGACACACACGCACGCACACACACATACACACACACACACACCTTTTTGGGCAGGTTTTTAAGTAGCCATGGAATCCATCGTGTGTGTTGTTGAAGGCCTATAATAATGAGCTGAGCTGATAGCTTCTCCATGCCTCTGTTGTACTGTGACTAACAACATGCACATCCTGAGCCACTGTCGCCCCACAGTGGTGTGGATATGCATGCATGTACACGCGTGCATGTATGTGTGTGTGTGTGTGTGTGTGTGTGTGTGTGTGTGTGTGTGTGTGTGTGTGTGTGTGTGTGTGTGTGTGTGTGTGTGTGTGTGTGTGTGTGTGTGTGTGTGTGTGTGTGTGTGTGTGTGTGTGTGCGTGTGTGTGACTGTGTGTGTGTGTGTGTGGTGGTTTGTGGTGGTGGTAGTGTGTGTCTATCTTTGTGTGTGTGTGCGTGCAGGCCTGAGTGCTTCTCACCGCATACAGTAGAGTTTATAAGAGAGCTTGCTGGCCATCGTTCAGGATGTCTGAAGCGTGTGAAGTGGTTGCCATAGCACTCAAATTTTCACTGCATTTGTAGCCATTTTACAACATATTTTTATGAAGCTCGTTTTGAGTAGCAAATGTGGAAGAAATGTGTTACATCCACTCTCAAAGTGACGAGGCTGGGTTTCGGGGTCCCATAAGGTTGAAGATCTAATTTTCTTACCAGCAGACATCCGTCTTGGTTTGAATGTTTCCCTTACTGCAGACCCCTGAACGGGCTCCAAATAGAAACACTGTTTTCTCTGCCCCTAGAATGGCCTGGGCCAGGGTATAAAGTGGTAAGTGAACTCCTATACACATACTGTAGTAGACGGTCTACTGGGCTGCATGGTTGCATATGGAAAGCGCAATTTTACAGATTAAATCATCAATGTTTATGAGTTCAAAAAAAGTCTAGCCCTAGTGTAGAACTTGTCCAGTCTAAACCCTCTGGCTTGGCGGGGTGACAGACTGTGGTGGGTGCAGACCCGGCGCCATGGGCGGGCATTAGCTGTGCCCACCCTGGTAATTTTTTTTTTTGTTTTTTTGGTCAATCAAAGTCGCCTATCCAAATCCTTAGTTGGGGACAGCCCTAGTGGGCACTGATGTCAACAACAACACTACTGAAGCTAGCACGGCACTCTGTGAGAATTCGTTTTCTACCCTCAAGAACGTCTTTACAGAACATCGCCTTAGTATGCTTCATCGACTTATTTTTGTCAGTTCAGTTCAGTTTGTCAGTGAATTCAGAAGTGTTGAATAAATGGAGACTTTTCAAAGATATAGAATAGAATAGAATAGAATAGAAATGTATTATCCTGAGGGAAATTTGACACTGCAAATCACTCAACATTAAACATTTAGACAGAACAAGTCACGAATAAGAATAACAAAACAAATGGCCTAAGAATAGAATAAAATTAAATAGAATCAAAATAGAATAAAAGATACAGTAAATAAATACAGTAAATAAATACAGTAAAAATATACTGAAGTCTACAGTAGGTATAATATTGCACAGTGCTGTTTAAAAAGTAAGAGTCCAGGAAGATGGTAACTGTCACTCTGTGCTCAGTGATGCAGTGAGGCACAGTGATGCATTGTATAGTCTGATGGCTGTCGGAATGAAGGACTTCCTGTGCCGTTCAGTGCTGCATTTAGGTAGTGTGAGCCTATAACATGCTCCTCCTGTCAGCCAAGTCTGTGTATAGTGGGTGGGAGGGGTTTTCCCTGATGGCCTGGAGCTTAGCAAGGTTCCTCCTCTCCGCCACCCTCGCTAGAGTCCAGCTCCACCCCAACCACGCTACTGGCCTTCCTGACCATCTTATCCAGCCTGTTTGTGTCCCCTGCTCTCAGTCCGCTGCCCCAGCAGGTCTCTTATATATATATCCGTTCAGTCTGTTTTTGTATAAGTGAATGTTCTTAAGATAGAGATAAATTAGATTTTTCAATGGCCTCTCTGCTGTTTAGTTCAGCACCGTGGGCAGCGCCAAGCAAGCCACAGCGCCGTTGTCCCAGCTGAAATGTATAAAAGGGAACCTGTGTTGAAAAACCATTGTGCCCCCCTGAGAACATTTTATGCCCCCCCACTAATTTGTTTCTGCAGCCTGGTCTGGGTGGGTGGTGATTGAATAGACTGGATTGGCGAAGCTAAATGAGGTCGATCACAGGGGGTTATGATTGTGGCTGGGGAGTAGGTGGGTAGGTGGTACTAATAGTGGTGGTAGTGGTGATACTAATAGTGGTGGTGGTGTTGGCAGTAGTAGTGGTGGTAGTAGTAGTGGTGGTAGTAGTGGTAGTGGTAGTAGTGGTGGTAGTAGTAGTGGTGGTAGTAGTGGTGGTGGTAGTGGTAGTGGTGGTAGTAGTGGTGGTGGTGGTGGTGGTGGTAGTAGTGGGGGTGGTGGTGGTGGTAGTGGTGGTGGTGGGGGTGGTAATAGTAGTGGTGGTGGGGGTGGTGGTCGTGGTAGTGGTGGTAGTGGTAGTAGTAGTAGTGGTGGTGGTGGTAGTAGTAGTGGTGGTGGTAGTGGTAGTAGTGGTAGTAGTAGTAGTAGTAGTAGTGGTGGTACTGGTGGTGGTGGTAGTAGTGGTGGTGGTGGTAGTGGTAGTAGTAGTAGTGGTAGTGGTGGTGGTGGTTTTCATTGATTGATTGAAAAGTTTATTAACAGATTGCAGAATGGGTACAGTACAGTACAACTCAATACATACAATTGTTAAGAGGATGCAGACCTGAGAAAGACTTTCGTCTTGTTTCCATCAGGGTCCCCCATTTTCAATTCATCATATGACACACACGACATACAGATAGACAGTACTGCTACATCTATACATTTATGACATACCAGATTTGCAAATACAGTACTGTTTGTGATACTAAAAAAATCCAGAAAAAGAGTGTATATACATTTGACATATAAACTGTGCATTGGAGGAGGTTGGGTAGGTGGGGTGGGGCTGTACATTGGAGGTGGGGGGGGGGGTTGGGTAGGGGGGAAGGGACACTGTACATTGGAATACTGACATACATTTGACATAGAAACTGTACATTGGAGGAGGTGGGGTGGGGTTGGGTGGGGCTGTACATTGGAGGTGGAGGGGGGGTTGGGTAGGGGGGGGGGCACTGTACATTGGAATACTGACAATGCCATGCTTGGTCTTTATTGTACAACTGGGTTAGGACATTTGTAGGGGCCAGTTTCGAATTGCAGTCTCCCGTAGGTGTTCTTTGAGAGTGTTTTTGAAGGTGGGTAGTGATTCACATTCCTTTACAGCTTTGGGTAGGGCGTTCCACATTGATGTGGCATAATTGCGAAACGTGTTTAGTCCCTTGTTTGAGCCGAATCTGGGTTTTACATGATTTGTGGAGCTCCCTCTGGTGTTGTGATCGTGGTATTCACTGACCTTTGGGAAGTATTTTGACATGTACATGGGTACCTTGGTTGTGTAGTGTATCTTGTAGACCAGGCCCATTGCAAGTTGCCTACTCTAAGCCATCCTAGGTTGGCAAAGTGTGCAGGGGTGAGGTGGGTTCTAGAAGTCAGGTCAAGCAGTAGTCTGACTAGTTTGTTTTGAGATGTTTGTAATTTGGTTTTTAGTGCCTTTGAGGTGCTTTGGTACCATGAGGTGCAAGCATAGTCGTAGTACCCTTGAATGAGTGCTCCTGCCAGAGTCTTCAGGGTATTCTTGTTTACCAGAGAGGAGATCCGGTACAAGAATCGAATTCGTTGGTTGACTTTTTTTATTACATTGGATGCCATTTTGTCACAGGAAAGATTAGCCTCTAGGATGGAACCCAGGTAGGTAATTTCATCTTTCCTTGTGACAATATTGTCACCCACTGTAACTGAGAAGCCGTCGGTCTTGCTGAGTTTGTTATTTGAACCGAAGAGAATGGACTCTGTTTTGCCCATGTGTAATGATAGTTTGTTGTCGGCGAGCCATATGCAGATTCTGCCTAGTTCCGAGCTGAGGGTTTTTTCAACCTGTAACTTGTTCTTGTCAGAGACCAGCAGGGCTGAGTCGTCCGCAAACAGGAACAAGTTGCAGTCACAAGCTGACGACATGTCATTTGCATAAATTAGGAACAGTAGTGGTCCTAGTATGCTTCCTTGTGGAACACCACAGTTCACTGTGAGGGGGGGGGGATAGGGTACCGTTTACCTCCACCATCTGTTCTCTCCCCTCCAGGTAGGATTGTATCCAGCTCACTGATCAAACTATCAAAACCAATTGCTTTTAGCTTGTCAATCAGAATGGTGTGATTGACAGTGTCGAAGGCCTTTTGTAGGTCTAGCATGACCATGCCGCAGTATTTGCCCGCGTCCACCTCTTGCTTGATGTGGTCGTTCAAGTGGTGGTAGTAGTGGTGGTGGTGGTAGTAGTGGTGGTGGTAGTAGTGGTGGTGGTACTGGTGGTGGTGGTAGTGGTGGTTCTCGTAGTGGTGGTAGTG
Source organism: Notolepis coatsorum (assembly GCF_963971535.1). Taxonomy (NCBI): domain Eukaryota; kingdom Metazoa; phylum Chordata; class Actinopteri; order Aulopiformes; family Paralepididae; genus Notolepis; species Notolepis coatsorum. The sequence continues at coordinate 46,990,644 of NC_140178.1, forward strand.
GTAGTAGTAGTAGTGGTAGTAGTGGTGGTAGTAGTAGTGGTGGTGGTGGTAGTAGTGGTGGTGGTACTGGTGGTGGTGGTAGTGGTGTGGTGGTGGTACTGGTGGTAGTGGTAGTAGTGGTGGTGGTAGTGGTAGTAGTAGTAGTGGTAATGGTGGTAGTGGTGGTAGTGGTGGGGGTGGTAGTGGTGGTAGTGGTAGTAGTGGTGGTGGTGGTAGTGGTGGTAGTGGTGGTAGTGGTGGTGGTGGTAGTGGTGGTAGTGGTAGTAGTAGTAGTAGTGGTGGTGGTGGTAGTGGTGGTAGTGGTAGTAGTGGTGGTGGTGGTACTGGTGGTGGTGGTAGTGGTAGTAGTGGTGGTGGTAGTAGTAGTAGTAGTAGTAGTAGTAGTGGTGGTGGTGGTGGTGGTGGTGGTGGTGGTGGTGGTGGTCAAGTTAAGTCAAGTGTTCTTTTATAAATCCCCTTGGGGAAATGCAGGTGTCATAGCAGCATGGCGGGTACAGGTAGAAATGGTAATAATAATAATAATAATAATAATAATAATAATAATAATAATAATAATAATAATAATAATAATAATAATAATAATAATAATAATAATAATAATAATAATAATAACGCATAGAACAAAGTGCAAAGTAATAATGGTGATAGCAGCAGTGAACAGTAGTGAGTGGCAGGCTTCAATCAGACAGTAGTAATAGTGATGATAGTATACATGGTCCAAACCGTAGTAACACACTGCACCAATGTCTGTGCAGTGTTTATAATTAACACTATGGCGACCGGCGGGGCGCTGCGATTTAGGCCTCAGGGGACAGCAGATTGTAAACAAACCGATGTACTTTCTAAGAGCTTTATATATCATTTATCGTATTGCTATCTGTCCATTCTCATTGTCACTTGAGTGCATAAACCGTGCCTTCATAATGGCTTAAAGAAAATAAAAATCCATCGGTTGGTTGTCATTTTTTTCTTATTTTTTTCTAGTAGTGTTTTATTTTTTTTATTATTTTTTAAACAAACATATAAACAAACATGACAACACACGATAAGATATACAAGCATTATTAACAGTGCACATCCAATGAAATCACCATATAGTTAAATGTCTTATACAGGATATACCCCCAATACCTGCTATCTAATACCCTACACACATATGCTCTAGCTCGTACCCCCCCCTCCCGGACCCCCCATTGGATAATCCATCCATTATCCCTCGCTCCTAACCAGACACTACCATTATATGCTAGCTTTTATTTTCTCCACCACTTCTAACCACATTGTCATTTTGGATTCATTGAGACCCAAAATTCTAGCTGTAGATATTTCTTGATAAATCACATCGAGATATGTAATAATCCAGACCTTTCGGCAAATTTTTTCCGGTTGGAACCATCATGATGCTATCAGCTTTTTAGCCACTGTGATACCCGATAAAACCAATCTCTTTAGCTGTGGATGTACTGCATACTCAAAAACATCATTCAGCAGTAGTACAGAGGAGTGTACAGGTATATTCAGAGTTAAGAGATTTGATAATTGCTGGGTCACCTCTTTCCAGAATATTTTAACTGGTGGGCAGTCCCAGTACATGTGCATAAATGTCCCCTCATCCCCATTTGTACATAAGGAGCATTTGGAGGTGATTATACCTGTTGTAATCATGGCCGATGGGTCTTTGTATACTACTTTAATCATATCAATGGTTGGTTGTCATTTTATAGCGTCGTGAATATAAGGTATATCGCACTTTTCGTCTAGGCTTTTCTGCAGGAGGCTGCCAAAAAGGCTAAACGTTGGCGCCGTTATATCAAACGCCATTTCTGCTGTATATATACGAATGAAATAAAACAAACTGCGTAGCATCCGGACTATTACAGAGCATCTATGGATGCAATGAGGGCGGCGGGGAACGCCGATTACTATTATTGATTAGCAATACAGTGTGCGTTCAATATAGCATTTTCACTGACCGATAACGTTACATTATAAAACAATGTCCAATCCAGCTGTAATTTGGGGTAATATTATCCTACCGTCAGGCCATGTGATCGCCGGCAGCATTTCCTCACCAGTCATCGGATTCTGGTAGATCGATATGCACATTGGCTAATCATAAATCCCATTATTCCACGCTGAAAAAAACGCTTGGCAAGCTGATCCAAGATGGAGGGTCTTCTTTTGGAATCAAGGAACTATGATCCGCCCACAGAACTGTACTTGCATTTTTTTTTAAATCCACATAATGATACTGCAGTGGAGCGATGGCGCCCCTAAGCGGGTCTGGCCGGTACTGCATGTTTCGAAAATCAAATATGTGAAGAGATCCTGCTAGTTGATCGGGTACCTATGAAGCGCTATAAATATGGAATAAAACAATAACAACTCGTCACGTATATACTTGTGGCTCTGGTCCACAACGCTCTTTTTCGAAACACGTATATATACGTGGACGGACGCCATAGAGTCAGATAGTCAGTTAGATAGATAGACAGTTCTCAAATTCACCAGCCGTTAGCTCTCCAGCTATTGGCAGCAGTATGTGCCCACGTTTGTGGAGCCTGATGGCTGCTGGCATGAAGGGCTGGCCGGGGCGATTTGTGATGTGTCGTGGGGGGGCTGGGTCTATGGCTGAACATGCTCCTCATAGAGGGGGTGGGAGGGGTTTTCCAGTATAGCATCCAACTTTTCCCTTGTCCTCCCCTTGGCCACCACCTCTAGTTTGACCCGTTTGACTCCCACTATGGAGCTAGCCTCCCTCACTTGTTCAGTTTGTTAGTGTCTCTTGAGTTGATGTTACCCCCCCCCCCCCCCCCTAGTACAGACTGGTAAAACATCTGCAGTAGCCGGCTGCACATGTTGAAAGAGTCTCTCCTCAGGAAGAACAGTCTGCTCTGTCCCTTTCTGTAGAGGGTGCCTGTGTTGTCCGACCAGTCCAGCGTACTTCTGTGTGTGTGTGTGTGTGTGTGTGTGTGTGTGTGTGTGTGTGTGTGTGTGTGTGTGTGCGTGTGTGTGTGTGTGTGTGCCTGAGTGCTTCTCACCGCATACAGTCGAGTTTATAAGAGAGCTTGCTGGCCATCGTTCAGGATGTCTGAAGCGTGTGAAGTGGTTGCCATAGCGCTAAAGTTTTCACTGCATTTGTATTCATTTTACAACATCTTTTTATGAAGCTCGTTTTGAGTAGCAAATGTGGAAAAAATGTGTTACATCTCAAAGTGACGAGGCTGGGTTCCGGGGTCCCATAAGGTTGAAGATCTAATTTTCTTACCAGCAGACATCCGTCTTGGTTTGAATGTTTCCCTTACTGCAGACCCCTGAATGGGCTCCAAATAGAAACACTGTTTTCTCTGCCCCTAGAATGGGGAGTATGTTTAGGAAAACCTGGGCCAGGGTATAAAGTGGTAAGTGAACTCCTCTAAACATACTGTAGCAGACAGTCTACTGGGCTGCATGGAACTTGCATATGAAGCACAATCTTAGATATTTGTTAATAAAATTTGGTAGGTGGTGGTTGAATATACTGGATTGCTTGTGGGGATGTGAAAGAGGGTGACGTATGCAGGTATTGTTCTGAGCGAAACTAAATGAGGTCGATCACGGGGTTATGGTTGCGGCTGGGGAGTGGGTGGGTAGGTGTTGGTGTTGGTGATGGTGGTAGTTGAGGTATTGGTGGTAGTGGTGGTGGTGGCAGTGGTGGTGGTGGTGGTAGTAGTGGTGGTAGTGATGGTTGTGGTAGTGATTTTAGTGGTAATGGTGGTAGTTATGGTAGTGGTGGTAGTGGTGGTTGTGATGGTAGTGGTGGTAGTTATGGGAGTGATGGTAGTGATGGTAGTTATGGGAGTGGTGGTGGTGTACTGAGGCTGTCCAGAAT
>NC_140178.1:46999514-47022014 GCF_963971535.1 Notolepis coatsorum
ATGCTGTCTGCCATTTTGAGCCTCTCTTGATCCATATACTGTATGGGTCCATCCATAAATGTGTGCCGTGACGCAAGGGCTTCCCCGATCCGTGACAATTTTGGCACCAAGAGGATTCCTCCTTTTAACTGGGCAGCATGCATCAACCTCAGTCTCCTCCGTAGACCAGACCGTCTCATTTAACTACGCTCGGTTCGGCCTTCACGGTCTATAAAGGACCTTTGTAGACCACGTCCTTCGAAGGATGAGGCCCCATGAATTGAGAGACCCAGTCAAAGGGTCTCTAAAGAGAAGTCTGTTCATTCTACCACCATCTTGATAACGGGGCCCAACAAGACTAGATCCCTGTCTCTTAGAATGGGGAGTCATCTGTATCTGTCATATTATCATCCTTTTTCTTTCATATAAGTCACTGGTAAATTAATGACACCACAGAATGGTTCATAAAAAATATGGACAAAGGACAAAAATGACTATTTTGTGAAATAAAAATACCGTTTCCAACTTAGACCAGCTTCTACAAATGCACCATCCAAATGAAAATTGACATTAAGTGGTTCTGATAAGCATCAGCTATTTGTAGGCCGCTGCTGTGGTGAAAAACACACACACACACACACACACACACACACACACACACACACACACACACACACACACACTCTCTCTCTCTCGCTCTCTCTCTCTCTCTCTCTCTCTCTCTCTCTCTCTCTCTCTCTCTCTCTCTCTCTCTCTCTCTCTCTTTCTGTCTCTGTTTATCTGTCTCTCTCTCTCTGTCTCTCTTTCTGTCTCTGTTTATCTGTCTCTCTCTCTCTCTCTCTCTCTCTCTCTCTCTCTCTCTCTCTCTGTCTCTCTTTCTGTCTCTGTTTATCTGTCTCTCTTTCTGTCTCTGTTTATCTGTCTCTCTCTCTCTGTCTCTCTCTTTCTCTGTCTGTCTCTCTGTCTGTCTCTGTTTATCTCTCTCTTTGTCTCTCTCTTTCTCTGTCTGTCTGTCTCTCTGTCTGTCTCTCTCTTTCTCTCTCTGTCGGTTTCTCTCTCTCTGTGTCTGTCTCTCTCTGTCTGTCTCTTTTTCTGTCTGTCTGTCTCTCTCTGTCTGTCTCTTTTTCTGTCTGTCTGTCTGTCTGTCTGTCTGTCTGTCTGTCTGTCTGTCTGTCTGTCTGTCTGTCTGTCTGTCTGTCTGTCTGTCTGTCTCTCTCTCTCTCTCTCTCTCTCTCTCTCTCTCTCTCTCTCTCTCTCTCTCTCTCTCTCTACATAACTTCATATGTATTGGTTATTTGTTTCTTTATATCAGCATCCAGTTTCCACCACCGTATGTTAAACTCTTCCTGTGTTGACGTTAGAGCGTGACATCATCGCTACGGCAGCTTACACGCTCAAAATGCAAACCGTAAATAAAACCCAGAGCGCACCAAGACTGCAGTGTGTACGCAAACTAGAGGGGGGAGAGGGAGGGGGGAAGTACGCACCCAAGGACGGAACGAGGATGGAGCGGAGCTGATTCGACCCCGAATGGCAGTGAGAAAGCCCCCTAACTGCCTACGAAAACAGGCACAGAGGCACTGAAAGAGGATTTCACCCATCTAATGAACACACTAGACTAGACAAATATCAAGATGTATCCATCAGTGGACCAATTGCATGCTTTTGCAGAGGACAAGAAGCCTTCAGTCGACACCTTCAGACATTAAGCACCCCCCGGGCCCCACAGCCCAAATGGAATGATAAAAAAATAAATATATATATATATATATATTATACTCTTATTTTTATTTTTTTTTACCAATAGTCGACTAACGGCAAATTTTGGCCAATCATAGTCGACCATCCAAATCCTTAGTCGGGGACAGCCCTAGTTGACACAGACAGGGACTAACTCTCACAGTCACAATACAGCCGTTCCATCTGACTGGTGTGTGTGTGTGTGTGTGTGTGTGTGTGTGTGTGTGTGTGTGTGTGTGTGGGTGTGGGTGTGGGTGTGTGTGTGTGTGTGTGTGTGTGTGTGTGTATGTATGCACTCTCACACGCACACACACACATTTATTAGGCACATGAAACTGCCAAATTGGCAGGTGTTACCGTATCTAACCAGATGGAGAGTCCTATGACATTGAAGATATTGGTTACCAGTGGGAATATACAATTGGGGCATGCTGTGGCGAGAAGCCCAGAGCTTCTGTAGTCTAAAGCAGGTCAGTTCCCTGTGGATTGTGGTTCTTTGTAGTTTTTAATAGTCTGCACTGCAGCAGGATAAAGGTGAAAGGTCACTGGAATCTGTGGCCAATATCCCAAGTTGGTCATCTGGACCTAGAGGCCTAAATGTCTCTGGAATTAAAGGTAGAGTAGGTTAGCTGTTTTGTTGTTATATGCAGTGTTGGGAAAGTTCACTTTCTACATGAACTAGTTCAGTTCACAGTTCACACATTTTTAAATGATCTAGTTCAGTTCATAGTTCATAATAAAAGAATTTGAACTAAAGTTCATGGTTTCAAAAATGAACTAATTTATAGTTTATAGTTCTTTTTTCAATACGTTGCTGCAAGCTATTATTTGTCAAATTTATTGCCACAACCCATAATAGAACCACAGAATACTGGCATTTCCATAACGCTTTGCTGCCGCCCATTCAGTCCACACTAGTAGCAGCTGCAGCTTTCATCTCTACAGTATATTTTCAAAAACATGAGGAAAAACGTGCTGCTTGAATGGTCTTTATTAAGTATAATAATCTAAATATACTTAAAGTACCAAAAGTGTAGTCATTGTGCAAACATATAAACATGTGCCGACATAACTCTGTACTAACACTACACGAGGTAGGAACCAGGCTGAGGTATGAAACTAAGGTTGTACCTCAAAGTTCAATATTCAAAGTGCAAAACATTTACTGACTTTAACTAAAACTCTTTTAAATGCTCATACACCGACGTCGTAGAGTCTGACTCTGAGCGAGTGCAGAGCCTTCTAAAAGTGCGAGTGCTGCTGCTCTACTACCAGACTCCCCGAAGCCCCGCCCAGAGCGGTTGCCAGATTTTCCGCATTATTTTAAAGCCTGTTTACGGTGTGTTTTAACTGGGTTTTCGGCTGAAAGGCATATGAAATCTGGCACACTTTTGAACGCCGTTATAATATAGTGCTGAGAATGAACGCACTTTTGAACGCTGTTATACAGCGCTGAGAATGAACGCGTTCTCAATTACATTCATCTAGCGGAAAAAACATCCGTTCAGTTCACGTTCGCCCAAAATACGAACGCGTTCACGAACGATCGTTCATTGAACGCGTTCAGGTACATCACTGGTTATATGGCGGGTGCAACAGCATGGCTTTGCAAGGCAGCACTGCAGACTTGCAGGTTGAAGGGAATTCTACTCATTGGTCAGACCTTTTGATGCAGTTATGCTCAACTTGTGCTTTGTGTCCTAACCTAAACAAAGAAATGTTTAAAGGTTGATAATGTTACACAGTATGGTACTGTGCTGTATCCACAATGTTACCACTGTGGTCCACTGCACCCAGACCAGGCCTTCTTTGTTGGAGCACAGATGCTTCACCAGGACACATTACTCTGCTCTGTTAAAGATGCCCTGCTCCGCCAAAACATTGGTATTTAACCCTTTCACTACCACACTACAGAAGGTTAACCTTTCACTACCACACTACAGAAGGTTAACCTTTCACTACCACACTACAGAAGGTTAACCTTTCACTACCACACTACAGATGGTTAACCGTCTGTAGTGTGGTAGTGAAAGGGTTATCCTTCTGTAGTGTGGTAGTGAAAGGGTTAACCCTTTGTCGTGTGGAAGTGAACGGGTTAACCTGCATTGTCGCAGTGAAAGGGTTAAAGGTAGAATCTGTAATGCCGTTAAATAGCAACCACTAGGCAAAACAGTCCCACAAATGTATTCCAGTTTGTTTAGTAACTCATTAAACTGTAGTTTTCTCCAGACCTCTCTTGGCAGAGCCTGAGGTGTAGCCAGCAGTAGCAACCGCTCCCCCCTATCCCCACTCAACTCCAACCCACACATCACACCAAAATAAAGTGCAGTACCAAATAGGTGTTTACTTTACCAAGAGGTCGCTGTTTGACGGCATTACAGATTCTACCTTTAAATTAAAAACAAATTGTATGCTAGTACACATGTGCTGCTGCTGCTTCTTTTGATTCCTACATGCTGTAACACAATGGTCCTCAATGTGGGGTCCTTGAGGGGACTATTTCATTATCTAGAAGTTAGCCTAATTAGAGAATGAGGGATTATTCTGATCATATGTTTTACTTTCTTCCTCAACTACAGTATAGACAGCTAGGGCATTCTAGACTAAATCATATCTAACAACAAAAATCTTCTCAAATCAAATCAAATCAAATCAAATTTATTTATAAGGCCCGACAACACACGTTAATGTCCCCATGGGCCGTACAGGTCTTCTTTAAACAAGTCAAGAAGAAAACATAACAATAAGTCAAGAACAGAACAAGAACACCATAAGGTCCAAAAATGTTTAGATGAATGCAAATAAATGAAAGAATGAAAGAATGCAAGCACTCCCAGACATACCCCACGCGAAGGTAAGGAAAAACTCACTAAAACCTAACAATAGGGAAAAAAGCTCCACAGGCAGTGTGGAGGAGAGAAACCTTAGAAGGGCCATTCAAGGGGGGATCTCCCTTCTTAGATGTTGGTGATAGTAGTGTTGCAGACGGACAGTTGGTAAGCATGCACTCATGTGTGTAGTGAAACACAGATGAGTGCATGCAATAGCAACTGAACATTTTGAAAAATTAAAGATAGAGCTAATAGCGATAGCAACTGAACAATTTGAAAGATTAAAGATAGAGCTGATAGCGGATCTATTTGAGGCACAGGGGCGGCGCAAAGAGGGTCACATCCTCCCCGTCTTAGTCACGGGACATTCAACACTCCGGTCATTGCTCAGGGACAGCCGGAGACAGGGAGATAGGGGGCGACGCAGAGAGGGTCGCGAACTCCCCGACATCATCGCGGGACGTCCGGCACTCCGGTCACCACTACGAGACCTCCGGAGACAGGGGGGCACGCAGAGGGGGTCGCAACCTCCCGGCCTTCATCACGGGACGTCCGACACTCCGGTCAGCACTCCAGGACAGCAAGTCATAGGGGGACAGGGAGACGGGACAGGCGTTAGACAGCTCATGTGATTGTAGTGGGCGGACATAGCAATAGATACAAGTGGTAAGCATATATGTGAATGGAGTAGATATATGAAGTAAGCATATTATGTGAATAGAATAGAAGTACTTAACCCAGCAATGAAACCGCGTTGACTGTTAATCTGTTAACAGTCTGTTAATACTGTTAATCAGTTGACAGGACCACGGACAGACGACGGTAAATAACTGATCCAAGGCCTCGGAGGTGCATGTAGAGCAGTCACTACAATCTTGGCCAAGACCCCGAGGCATCCATCACCTTAGTCAGCGCCAGGAGACGGGCACTCAGAGAGATGGGGGAGGGAAGGGGGGGGGGGGGGGGGGGGGGAGGGAAAGAGTTAGAGAGTTCCCATGTTTGTGGTGCTGCAAAAGAGCACACATGTAGTACCCTGTAGTGCCATGTAGTACCATGTAGTACCCTGTAGTGCCATGTAGTACCCTGTAGTACCATGTAGTACCCTGTAGTACCCTGTAGTGCCATGTAGTACCCTGTAGTGCCCTGTAGTACCATGTAGTACCATGTAGTACCCTGTAGTGCCATGTAGTGCCATGTAGTACCATGTAGAGCCATGTAGTACCATGTAGTACCCTGTAGTGCCATGTAGTACCATGTAGTACACTGTAGTACCATGTAGTACCCTGTACCCTAACTAAACTAGACAGATTAATCTAAAGGTCAGTCCCCGACCAGGTAAGATCAGGCTAGGTTGAAGGAGAGAGAGAAAAGATGAGTCTTAAGCAGGGATTTAAAAGCTTCGACAGAGCAGGCGCCCCTGATGACGGCAGGTAATTTGTTCCACAGGTAGGGAGCGCGGTAGACAAAGGCTCTGTGGCCGGCGGATTTCTTTTTAACCCTAGGGATCGATAGAAGCCCCGCATTTTGTGAGCGCAGAGCACGAGCGGGCGAGTATCGGGAGATGAGATCGGATAGATAGAGCGGTGCAAGCCCATTTAAAATTTTGTAGGTGAGGAGTAGCACTTTAAAGTCAGATCGGGCTTGGATAGGAAGCCAGTGTAGGGCGGACAAAACTGGTGTGATGTGATCAAATTTTCTAGTTCTAGTTAGTATCCGTGCAGCCGCATTTTGCACGAGTTGAAGATTTTTCAGATGGGGGTTCATCCGTGAGACAAAATCTTATCAAATGAGCACCACAACACGAGTAGGTATTAATTTGGATGTCCTTGACACAGAAAAGGTTGAAAACCCTAATCTATTCACTTCACTCTACTATACTGAGCCTGTATAGGGAGGTGTAGTCTGACATCACTTTAGTTTCCCGCGCGGTCCTGTTATGGTTTGTAACCGACCCCAATTGCACAACACAAGACAGGTATGAGAGTAAGCCAAGAACAGGGCATTTATTGAATACAACAAAAAAGCGGCACTGTCCCTTTAAGGGAGAACACAAAATACTGGAAACAAGAAATAGGGGAAATTGGCACTGTGCCTTTAAGAGGCGAGCAGGCTAAGGGGCTAAGGCTAAAGGACAGGCCCAGGGCAAAGGACAGGGCAGGAACAGGGGCACTGGAGAGGGGAACAGGGACAGAGGCCCGGGGAGGCGGGCTGGAGACAGGGACAGAGAAAACAGGGTTAAGGCCTTGGACAGGGCGAGGGCCAGAGCTGCTTACAGGGATGGAGTAGGAGCGCGCAGGCTAGACGTCTGGAGTGGAGCGCGTCGGCTTGAAGAGCGCGCCGGCTCGGGGGTCTGGAGTGGAGCGCGTCTGGAGAAGTAGCGCGTCTGGAGGAGTAGCGCGCCGGCTAGAAGAGCGCGCCGGCTCGGGGGTCTGGAGTGGAGCGAGTCTGGGGAAGGAGCGCGTCTGGAGTAGTAGCGCGCCGGCTAGAAGAGCGCGCCGGCTCTGGGGTCTGGAGTGGAGCGCGTCTGGAGAAGAGCGCGCCGGCTCGGAGAGCGCGCCGGCTCGGAGAGACGCATCCTCCCGTAGAGGATTAGGAAGCGATGCGCGTCTGGAGTAGTAGCGTGCCGGCTAGACGTCTGGAGTGGGGCACGTCGGCTTGAAGAGCGCGCCGGTTCGGAGAGCGCGCCGGCTCGGAGAGACGCATCCTCCCGTAGAGAATTAGGAAGCGATGCGCGTCTGGAGTAGGAACGCGTCTGGAGTAGGAACGCGTCTGGAGTAGTAGCGCGCCGGCTAGAAGAGCGCGCCGGCTTGGGGGTCTGGAGTGGAGCGCGTCTGGAGTAGTAGCGCGTCTGGAGTAGTAGCGCGTCTGGAGTAGTAGCGCGTCTGGAGTAGTAGCACGTCTGGAGTAGTAGCGCGTCGGCTAGAAGAGCGCGCCGGCTCCCGTAGAGTATTAGGAAGCGATGCGCGTCTGGAGTGGGGCGCGTCGGCTTGGAGAGCGCGCAAGAGCGCGCCGGCTCAGGGGTCTGGAGTGGAGCGCGTCTGGAGTAGTAGCGCGTCTGGAGTAGTAGCGCGTCTGGAGTAGTAGCGCGTCTGGAGTAGTAGCACGTCTGGAGTAGTAGCGCGTCGGCTAGAAGAGCGCGCCGGCTCGGAGAGACGCATCCTCCCGTAGAGTATTAGGAAGCGATGCGCGTCTGGAGTGGGGCGCGTCGGCTTGGAGAGCGCGCATCCCCCCGTAGGATAGGGAGCGATGTGCGTCTGGAGTAGTAGCGCGCCGGCTAGACGTCTGGAGTGGTGCGCGTCGGCTTGAAGAGCGCGCATCCCCCCGTAGGATAGGGATCGATGTGCGTCTGGAGTAGTAGCGCGCCTGGAGTAGTAGCACGTCTGGAGTGGTGCGCGTCGGCTTGGAGAGACGCATCCTCCCGTAGAGTATTAGGAAGCGATGCGCGTCTGGGGTGGAACACTGGAAACCTCCCGTAGAGAATTAGAGAGCGCATCGGCTGTGTCCCACTCCTGGCAAACGGCGACAGGTGGCGATGGCTGGCACCTCGTCTCACGCCGGAGAAGAACCAGCATACAGATACCGATAAGATACGGATAAGGAATAGAGAGAATCTCCCGTAGGAGCCTACAGATAGAGAACGACCCGACGAGGACTGGGGGGGGAGATCGAGGTATTTAAAGCCCACTGGGGCGCTAATTAGAACACACATCAGGTGCGTGATGGTAATTGATACTTGACTTAGAAGTGTGTGTTCGGCACGGACCAATCAAACACATAATCCTCACAGTACCTTAAAGGAACGGAGCGAGGCAGGGAATGCAATAAATAAACAACGACAACGCGAGGGTGGGGGCTGGTGAGGTGAGGAGACAGGGAATAAAAGGTCCAGGGAACAGGAATTAAAGGTCCAGGGAAGAGGCGAACCTCACAGGTCCACCCGTATAGGGATTTATCATTGGGAAAATGTGTTATCGGCTATTGTAATAATTCTGCCTCATGAACATTGGCAAGCTTTCCATTTTAGTTTGAGCATTTTTGGTTGAAATAAAGTTAGTTATAACGTTTTTAATTTGTCGTTAAAAAAGAACTGCGCAGGACACACCAATTACGTAACCACTACACCTCCCTATAGGTTAAAGTGCTGTCACATCTTACCTGTGCAACTGTATAGGTTAAAGTAATGTCACATCTTACCTGTGCAACTGTATAGGTTAAAGTAATGTCACATCTTACCTGTGCAACTGTATAGGTTAAAGTAATGTCACATCTTACCTGTGCAACTGTATAACACCATATTATAAATGGAGATGATTAAACAGAAGGTTTTGTAGATACAGTACTGAATTCTGCCATCCGGACACATGCAATTTGAAATATGATTATAGAATATAGAATATCAGGCCTAAAATGGTTATGAGATTAAAATGCGATTAATTCGATTAATTAATTACAAATCCTGTAATTAATTAGCAAAAAAAAATTAATCGCCTGACAGCACTGGTTTTTATGTGTCTATGTTATGTCCATGTGATGTGTTGTGATGTCATGTGTCTTTACGATGTCTGTATGATGCATGTCTGAACACTTCGTTCCCCCCCCCCCCTACAAGGACCACAATGGAAATAAGCGTTTTTGTGTCTATCCTTGGCAGTATTCCAGACTGTGCTTCTGTCGCATGTTATTTATATAATATTGTCAAAATAAAGTCAAGTCAAGCCATGGTCCAACCAGCTGAACCTCTTTAGAGTTGAGTTTTCACAGTTGTTTACAACAGTTGTGATCGAGGAAAGAGGGCGGGGTTTGAGATAGGTCAGTTGTTTTGTTGTGATTGAAGGGCAAAGCCTGACGGGAGAGGAGGAGAAGATGCTGATGCTTGTCTTTCTGTTTTGTTCTCCACAGATCGCGAGGACCAATCAATCCTTTGCACGTGAGTTACAGCTCTTGTTCTCCTACTTGACCATTTTCTCTCATCCCTCACATATCTTTATTCCTGAGGGAGACACAGTAGACATTTGCTGCTGAGTTTAGCACAGTACATTTGGCTATACATACAGTACAGTAATTTCGATGAATTAACTACAGAACTACATTTAATCGCATGATGATTTTTCTTTATTGTGTAAGAATGTTACCTTTCAAAGGAGACCAGACTCATGCATGTGCTATAAGTATAAAGTATAATAAATCGCAAATAATTTTTTTCTTAGTCTGGTTTGAAATTTAGATCAATCAAGAGTTTTTATTTTTCAATGGTCAACTGTTCTGGAATGTACTTGAAAGTACTGCGTTTTACTTTTACCTCGAAAGTGCTTGAGTTTACAAAAGGTCCTTTGCGCTATATATTATTCCAAAAATTGCTGCACTTTGTTAAAAGTTGGTCTGTGTAGTAGCTAATACAGGATTTTGCTGCTTAAACGTATGTATAATGTATATTAATTGATTCACTCGTATACCAAAATTCATTTGAATTGAAAAATGTTGCTTTTCGCATCAAATATCAATATGCGATTAAAATGTGATAAATTTCGATTAATTAACTATAAAGTCTCAAATTAATTCGATAAAAATCTTTAATCGAGTCCCACCTATACATATATTATCAGCAGAGGCATGGTCCTTTATTTTACCTGATGTTGAATTATTCCCAATACACCTGATCACATATTAATTAGCCCATTTCATCACTAGGCATTTTTCCCTTAAACCCACAATCCTGATCCTGAGGGTGCATTCCAAAGATTCCCTTCCTTTGTCCTCCATCCCTTGATTCCTCTGTGACCTGTAATCTGAAAGATTGCCGCCATCTTTAAGGTTGTTCCAAAGCCGTAGGAAACACACAGAGGAAGCCTGAGGTTTCCCCACTCGTCTCCTCCAGCAGAGGATACAAGCATCTGTGTATCCTCATGCTGGAATGTTTTCCCAAGATCTCTGACATAGGCTGCTAGATGTATAAAGCATCTCCCACAAATGTCACTTAAAAATGGCACGTTCCATTTCTTCTAATACAGTTTCCTCCGCCTCCTCTCCTCGCATTCCTTCCTCATTTCCCTGTGATGTTTCACTGAGGAATCAAGGATGAGACATGAGGAAGAGACGTGAGCACACATCTATAAACCTTTGGAATGTACCCTGAATCACCATCTTATAAACCTGCCTCTCCTCTCCTCTCCTCTCCTCTCCTCTCCTCTCCTCTCCTCTCCTCTCCTCTCCTCTCCTCTCCTCTCCTCTCCTCTCCTCTCCTCTATCTCTGCTCTCCTCTATCTCTCTACCTCGCCCCTCCTCTCTCTCTCCTCTCCTCTACCTTTCTCTCTTCTTCTCTCCTCTCCTCAACATTTCCCCACCTCTATCTACCTCTCTCTCCTCCCCTCTACCTCTCTCTTCTCTACCTCCTCTACCTCTCCCCTCTATCTCTCTCTCCCCTCTACCTCCCCCTCATCTATCTCTCCTCTTCCTCTCCTCTCTTCCACCTCTCTCTCCTCTACCTCTCTCTCTCTCCCTCTCCCTCCTCCCTTCCACCTCTCTTCTACCTCTCCCCTACCTCTCTTCTACATCTCCTCTCTTCTTATCTATCTCTCCACTCTTTTGTCTGGTTGTCCTTTGAGGTAATTTCTCCATTGGGACAGATGAATGTTCTATTGGAAAGTGCACCTGTCTTGGGATGCGGACAGTCTGGCTCTAATAGAAGTCTATTAGACGTTTTCCCCCCCCTGTGTAAATGTTCCTTAAAGTGAACTGGAATTGAACTGGGTTTGAATTCCGAGCATGCAGGGTTCATTTAGAGTTCCTAGAAACACTTTACGAGTATTTAGAGTTCACGTAGAGTTCTAACAACACTCAGAGGATTAAGCATCTCTCACCCTCATTTTGAACAATCTTCCCTGGATTAGTTTGGTTTCCGGCTCTTTGGTCACAGTGAGCCACAGAGTCTTAAGTCTGAACTATTTCTGCTCCTCCTCTCCTGCTCCTCCTCTCCTGCTCCCCTCATCCTGTTCCTCCTCTCCTGCTCTCCTGCTCCCCTCATCCTGCTCCTCCTCTCCTGCTCCTCCTCTCCCTGCTCCTCCTCTCCTCTCCTGCTCCTCCTCTCCCTGCTCCCCTGCTCATCCTCCCCCTGCTCCTCCTCTCCTCTCCCTGCTCCCCTGCTCCTCCTCTCCCTGCTCCCCCTCTCCCTGCTTCCCTGCTCCTCCTCTCCCTGCTCCTCCTCTCCCTGATCCCCTGCTCCTCCTCTCCCTGCTCCCCTGCTCCTCCTCTCCCTGCTTCCCTGCTCCTCCTCTCCTTGCTCCCTGCTCCTCCTCTCCTCTCCCTGCTCCTCCTCTCCCTGATCCCCTGCTCCTCCTCTCCCTGCTCCCCTGCTCCTCCTCTCCCTGCTTCCCTGCTCCTCCTCTCCTTGCTCCCTGCTCCTCCTCTCCTCTCCCTGCTCCTCCTCTCCCTGATCCCCTGCTCCTCCTCTCCCTGCTCCCCTGCTCCTCCTCTCCCTGCTTCCCTGCTCCTCCTCTCCCTGCTCCCCTGCTCCTCCTCTCCCTGCTCCTCCTCTCCCTGCTTCCCTGCTCCTCCTCTCCCTGCTCCTCCTCTCCCTGCTCCCCTGCTCCTCCTCTCCCTGCTCCCATGCTCCTCCTCTCCCTGCTCCTCCTCTCCCTGCTCCTCCTCTCCTCCTCTCCCTGCTCCTCCTCTCTGCTCCCCTGCTCCTGCCAGATCTTTACTTTAAGACTGGTTTAAAAAAAAAAAAAAAAAATGTGGAAGTTGCTCTTTGCAGCATCTTGATCCGCAGCGCTATGGGGCGTGTGGTTTGGTGCCGTGCCTAAGCCCTCTATGGCGGTGCATACCACTCTCTTTCTCTCCCCCCCCCCCCCCTCTCTCTCTCTCTCTCTCTCTCTCTCTCTCTGGTACTGGTGAATGGAGCTGTTGCATAATCTGCCCCTGCATTCAGGAGTACTCAAGATAACTATGCCCCCTGTTGGTTCAGGTGGGCGCTGTGTCTGTAAGCAGCAGCGTTTCACCAACCATTGAATGCGCGTGGGTGGATTACCCTCATGTCTAGACTAGCTGCCACCACAACAAAAAATATTTCATTGGTAAGGGTTGTTGTTCATGTACACCATTTTGTGCCCAGTGGGTAGGAACATGAAATGTCCGCCATAGATAGATTCAGAGGGACGTTTCTTATTTTAGTCGTTATACCAACTGCCAGTCTGGGGAGGGTGTGTAGACGACCACACGCCTCCTCCGATACACGCGGAGTCGCCAGCTACTTCTTTTCGACAGCTAGCGAGTTTCACTGGGAGAGCGTAACCTGTGGGGAGGTTCCCACTCTCTCCCCCAGGTCCCCTCCCTGCTGAACAGGCACCCCGACCGACCAGTAGGAGTCACTGTTGCGATGGCCAGGACTCTTTACAGCTGCTGAAAACTGACAATTGTGTTCGTAGGGAAGACTGTCGCAGTTGAATCAGGATCTCTGCGGTGGTAGGCGAGTGCTTAGACCTCAGTGGCAGAGTGTCACATGGCCTCACAGAGCTATTTTCAACCTGCCTTGAAAGCATTCTGGGGGAAGTGATAGAAGTAATCTCAGTTTTTCCTACAGCGCTCCTGTGTGCCGCTATCAGCCGTAAATCCTCTGTCACTCACTCATGGACGGTAGACAAGGCATGATAGAGGGCATTGAGAGCAAACAGAATAGGGAGGTGTAGTCTGACGTCACTGGTTGTTCCACACGTATAGGGATTTATCATTGGGAAAATGGATTATCGGCTATTGTAACAATTCTGCCGCATGGAAATTGAAAAGCTTTCCATTTTTGCACAAAATTAGTTCCCTTCTATCACTAACATTATTGTTTAAGCATTTTTGGTTGAAATAAAATGTGGCGATTTTTTTTATGATTAATTGCGAATATTTTCATGTTGAGCTATAGATTGTGGATGAATAAGCACAGAAAGGTACACCATGCAAATGTTAATGCTTGATTTGTTTTAAACGGGACGATTTAGAAATGGGCAATGGGGAAATACATTGCGTTGGACAGAGGGTGTAACACGAAAAACGGCAATGACGTAACCACTACACCTCCCTATAGTGGCCTTTCAAGTGTTTGTAAATGCCAATTTGTCCTCCATGTTGGAAGAGACAACAGTTGCTACTGTATGTGTTGATATTAAGGGTGTCACGATTCTCTGAATCGACGATTCGATTTGACTTTAGATTTTAAGGTCACAATTCTATTTGATTTGTAAAGATCAACAGATCATTGGTTTCATTCCCTGAAAACGAAAGGTTATCCTATAACCTAGTTATATGAATACTGGCAGAGCGTCTCGCTCCTGCCATTATGAGATAACTCTTATCTCCTAGCACCTACTGTGCTCATGAACAAACAATTTACACCCATGCACCTGAATAGGCCATGTCCCAGCGTCCTCCTATAAGACGCCGGACATGGTCACACTCTACCTTCCTCGGAAAAAAAAGTTTCCAACATTGAAAACCCAACCAAGGGACCTCAGGGCGCTGAGAGCGAGACGCTCTGCCAGTATTCATATAACTAGGTTATAGGATAACCTTTCGTTATATATCATACTGGTCATCGCGTCTCGCTCCTGCCATTATGAGATATGGGGCAGAGCAGACGTGTGACCCGACAAGTGTACCCCCTGAGGGCCCGTAAGCCCCACTACCAGGGAGGAGGGGAGTCCCGTCCACCCGCCCGTCCTAACGAAGGGGGGAAGGCAGTCAACTCCACCAAGTGCGAAAAATGGGGAACCAGAGACCCCTGCTAGCCCACCGAAGGCGGGACGCAGGAGAGGTCCCAGACCTCAGAACCGCCTGGGAGACAGAACCCCCAGTCATGTCCACGAGGGAAAACGTAACGAAGGGACCCGGGGAGGACCAGGAGGCCGCAGCACAGATGTCCTCCACCGAGGCCCCCCCTAACAGGGCAGCAGCCCGAGGGGGGACCTGTCCAGCCAACACGCAGCAAAAGGCAACGCCCCCCGCACAACCAATGTGACAGGTGCTGCTCGGACAGCTCCTCACCTGCGCAAGGGCCACCGTAACAAACAAACAGTTGAACGGAAGCCCTGAGAGCCCGAGTCCTGAGGTAAACCCCCAGTACACGGACAGGACACGACAGGTGAAGGCCCGCCTCCAACTCACTAGCGTGAGGAGGCGGACGAACGCCTGAACCACAATATCCCTGGAGCGAAAAGAGCTCCGGATATTCTTTGGCACAAAGACTGGATTAGGCCTCAGAGTGGCACCGCTATCGGCCGAATAGACAGGCACTCAGGCCGCACCGAGAGAGCACACAGCTCACCCACGCGTTCAGCGGAGGTGATGGCCAAAAAGAACGCGGTCTTCAAGACAGCAGATCCAATGGCGCCTGCTCAAGAGGCTCAAACGGGGCCTCCGACAACCGGCCCAGGACCAGTTGGAGGTCCCACTCGGAGACAGAGAACGTTCCACAGGCTTGAGACGCAGAGCGTCAAGTAGGAATGTTCCACGAGAAGGTGGCTGAACAATGTTCCGCCCCCACACTCGACCATACGCCACCCCCCAGCGTAAGCTGCGGTAGAGGGCGGAGCGCACGCGTACCGGATAACGTTAACCACAGAATAGTCAAGACACATCCCCACCAGATTCACACAGCAGCCAAGCGTAGAGGCTGCCCCAGAACAGGAGACAGAACAGAGTTCTGCGTGCCTGAGAGAGGGCCCGCGGTGACCACAGAACAGGCCGCGGCGGGGCCACCAAGAGCTGAATCAGGGCCGGGGACCACACAGCTGAGCCCCGGCCTGGCGCGACCAGGACGAAGTCCCGCGCTCCCGACGTACCCGCCCCAACAGCTGAGCTATCAGGTGTAAGGGGGGGAAAGCGTACAGAATCCCGGACGGCCACGGAATCGGTCCCAGACCTGCCCGACTATGTCTGGACGTAATCCCCACTCGTCAGGGTGAGGACCGCCCCTTGACATCACACCTGCCGGGGATGTGGAGAGCCCTCAGGCAGAGCAGATGGAGAACACCCATAGCCAGAGCCCGACCGCCGCCCAGTGCAGACGGGGGGAGCGCACTCCACCCCGTCGGACAATATACGACACTGACGTTGTGTTGTCCGTCCTGACCAAAACATGCTTGCCCACCACAAGGTGGTCGAGCCGTTTGAG
Source organism: Notolepis coatsorum (assembly GCF_963971535.1). Taxonomy (NCBI): domain Eukaryota; kingdom Metazoa; phylum Chordata; class Actinopteri; order Aulopiformes; family Paralepididae; genus Notolepis; species Notolepis coatsorum. Next base: position 47,015,217 of record NC_140178.1, read on the forward strand.
GACCAGAAGGACTGCCTTCAATTCCAACACATTGAATGTAGCGCAGACCGGGTAGCATGGCAGCTGCCCCCTACTGCGTTGGCCCGACACGTCCCCCCCCCATCCTATGAGGGAGGCGTCGGTGAAGACCGTGACGTGTGACAGCCTGCTGCCCACAACGACCCCGCAAGTGAGGGCACCAGACCCTCCCCAGAAGACGAGGTCCCCCAGTACTGACATGGGAACCTTCAGCCGCTTCCATATGTCTCACACTGGGTCCATTTCCCTACTGGAAAAAACCACCTCTGCATCCTCCTCACGAAGAGGAGGCCAAGAGGGACCCCAGCAGCAGGCGCATCACTGACAGCACCGTAACCGTCCTAGGACGGAACCTCTCGAGTGCGCCGAGAACCCAACCACTCGCCGCCGCTCCGAGAGGGATGCCCATATAGACCTTGAGCTTAGAAAAAGCCCAAGTACTCCACCCGTTGACTGGGAAGAGGAGCTAACTCTACTTCCAGTCTACAGCAAAACCCAGGCTGGTGAGACATCACCTGCCTGGTATGAGACCTGGCGATCTACCCTGACCGGCCAAGGACCAGAATGTCGTCCAGGGCAGAATACAATTCGTAACCCCCGATGATGCAGTATTGAGCCGTATTGTAATTGTACCCATTCTGCAATGTTAAATAACGTTGTTTATAGCTCTACTAAGCGATGATAGCTAGCCTAGCCACAATGCTATGGTCGCTGCCATTAACGTTAGCATGTAAGCTAACGACAACAACAATTCATATACTTTTTCTAACAGGATGTGAGTGACGGTTCACCCTTCTCATTGGTTGAAAATGGCCTTCATGTTTGTACATCGCCATCTGTTGCTTTGGCATTGTACTACATGTATATTACATCAGTGTTAAACCACTGTGAGCGGCCCGGAGTGGATTGGAGCGGAGGAGAACTCTCGCTCCGGACGTCGCGCCGACCCATTTTAAAACCCACTCCGTCGCTCACGTCAAAACCGCCCGCTCCGCTCCCCGCAGCGCTCACGCGCCGCGCCGCTCACATGGCCTGGTCTACACGCACTTGGTGAAGATGCGGGGAGCCAGAGAATAGCCGAACGGCAGCCTCTGGTACCCGTACGCTAAGCCCTGCAAAGGAAGCTTAGGTAAGCCCTAGGATGGAAGATCGGGATGCGAATACGCATCCTACAGGTCTATGGAGGTGAACCAGTCCCCCACCTGACAGCGTCTAACAGGTGGGAGACGGTCAACATTCTGAACCTTCCATGGGATAGGTCCAGTATGGGTTTGACCCCCCCCCCCCGATTTCTCGGGCACCAGAGAATACGGGAGGAAACGCCACGCATCGCGTCCTCCTTTGGGACCACGACGATGGCTTGCTTCGCCAACAGAGATTGGATCTCGTCGGCCAGAGCTGTCACCGCTGTTGACCCTGACAATAGGGTCTGTACCAAACCTGAAAACGGAGGGTGGGGTAGCGCAAACTGCAACACAAGCCCCCGCCTCAGCATTCTCTCCGTCCACCTCGACATATGGCACTGCTGTAGCCATATGTGATGATAATCCCAAGCGCACCCGCCGCCACTTGGCACTGGTCCGCCAGGAACCGTAGATAGGCGGCCCGGTCCCACCCGCTGTGCGTTGCCAACCCTGGACCCGCCAACTGCGCAAGCAGGGTGTCTCGTAGAGTCGGGATATCGGACCCTGACACTACCAACGAGGCAATCGCACCCAAGGGGGGACCCTGACAGAAAGGGCCGGTTTGATACGGGGGAAGCTGACATCACACTGGGTGACAAAAGCTCCCCCACTGAACACCTTCCCGGCATGGATTGCTGAGGAACTGTTCTACAGCTGGACATGCAAGGCGTGAGGTCCCCACACTGCCCGATAGGGTGGGTTCCTACACACCGTAGCCCTGCAGTGATATTAATACCACCCAAATCACGCGCGCCTGCCTGACCACCGCTGGTCTTCCGGCCGTGGGAGGCACTAACGTGATACCCGGCCTGGCGAGGGCGGGGCTGGGGGAACTCGCGCTGCGACCCCAAGGGCCTCGAGCTCCCCCGCTGACAACCTTTGTTGTTGACAGACACAACACCAGGCTCACCAAACACAGACGCAGAACATGTGGCGTGGGAGCCGCTTGACAGCACAACATTGACAGTCAGCCCCTGTCCCCATGAGAAGCGAAACGTGGGGCCGCTTGCGCTTCATTGAAGGCACGCGGCCCGCAGCCAAAGGAAACAAATCAGAGCCCTTATCCCGCTGGTGTTGGGGGGGGGGGGAGTGACCGGAGAGCAAGCTAGACACAGCTAGACGGCAACGTTTTTTTTGGGCGTGCTCATCTAATGTAGCCGATCCCTCGGCCGCCAAGGCTGTCGGCCTTGAGATCACCTGTTGTCTTTGTGTCCAGGGTACCTAAGGCGGGGGAAACATGGCCGCTGGTTGGGGGCCTCGCCACAGCCGCTGGCGAGGCCGCGCCCTCACCTCTGGCTGCGCGGTGTGAGGCGGTGTGGGGCCTAGGTCAAATACCGCTCGCGCTCCTGCGGAAAGACCAAAGTCCTTCTGCAGAGAGGGGAGCCCTGAGGAGGGAAAAAAACGTCTCTCCTCCTCAAGGGGAGACTGATCCAACCAAGATGTCTGTAAACAAGCGTTGACAGCATCCTAGCCCTCCCTGCGGTTATAGCTTGCGGCTAGGTCAAAAGCTAATAACCTCAAAACCTTGCACGATGTTTCGACGTTGGCTGGCCCTAAGGCCCCACCACCGACACCATTTTTTACAGAAAAAACAGCAATTCAAACAATGTTGCTAGTCGCTGCTAATTTTTATTTATTTTTTATCTTTTTCCCCCTCCTTTTTTCTCCGATTTTCTCCCATCCCAATGTTAGTCGTTATGCCAATTCCCAATCCCTTTCCTGGTCCCTGCGCACTTACCCCCCACAGTCGGTCTGGGAGAGTGGAGGCTATCACGTGCTTCCTCCGACACACGTCTAGCCAATCAACCGCTTCTTTTCATCTGGCAGCGCAGACTCTCACTGAGAGGGTGTAACGTGTGGAAGGATCACACTACCCCCCTTAGATCCTATCCGCGCTGAGCAGGCGCCCCGACCGAACTGTAGGAGTCGCTGTTTACAATGACCCGGACCCACCCCGCCAGCTTTTCCCACCCTCTAATACAGCCAATTGTATTAGTGTGAGCGGCCAGCCAAGCTGGTGACAACGCCGGAGCTGTGAGCTGGATTCGAACAGGCGAATCCAGCGTCTCCGGTGTTGGTGACGAACGCAATCTCCGCTACGCCACCTGACCGCCCTAGTCGCTGATAATTCTAGACCGGGGCGGTATAGGCTTTAACAGCCCACCAGCCACCTGCCGGGCCGACTCGCCTCATGGCGTCGGCCGGGCGGGACACCGTTCCACCATGTCAGAGGCAAAGGACTGATGCCACCTGCTTCACAAGCACTGAGCACCAGTGGTGGCTGCAGACAAAAGACTACTACTAGTGAAGCACTGCCTCACTAGTAGGAATGCAGCAACCTCCACTGTGGTGTGCACCCATGAAGGGGTAAATGAATAAATGAACGAAAACTCCACTAACACACTGCAGAATGGGCTAGCCCATACACACAAATGTTAAGGGAATGCAAACCAGAGAAAAACACCAGTCCCGCACACAGTTCATAGATTCACAAAAAGCACACCAGCCCTAGGCCTCAGCCCATCCACCCATGAAAATGGTAAACAAGCCCCCATCAAAACTCCCAACATTAGACACAGATTGACCGTCAGCATGAATGGTTAAGAGGAGGGAAGACCTTTTAGTAAAGACAGCCCTCGGCGGGGAACAAGAATGGAGACCCATTATTGTAGCATTAGCATTAGCCGCGCACACTAGGATAGCTGGGAAAACACCCAAAACAGAGTCATGACGACCATGTTTTCCCAAATATCCTGCCCCTCGCGCCAATACACAACTCGGCTGTCTCACGGGACAACGAGCAGTATCACAAATGCTAGCATTAATGCCTGGCAGCGCAGGCCCTACCTGTGCGCGACCTAGCCCGACAGCTAGCCGCCGCGCGACGTCCCTCGATCCGTTGTCACGAGACGAAGGAAACCCCAGGACAGGCCCGATGCGCTGTTAGGATGTGCCGAGAAGATTCCAGGGGCTGGTGAATCTCCGGCGAAAACCCAACATTGTGTAATTTCTCTCTGCATTTCATAACAACTAGTTCATGGAGTGCACTGCAGCGTCCATGTTGAAAACAAAAAAAGAGGAAGGTAGAGTGTGACCATGTCCGGCGTCTTATAGGAGGACGCTGGGGCGTGGCCTGGTCAGGTGCATGGGTGCAAATTGTTTGTTCATGAGCACAGTAGGTGCTAGGAGATAAGAGTTATCTCATAATGGCAGGAGCGAGATGCGATGACCAGTATGATATAACTGTCATTTACATTTTCAAATGTGTCAAACATCTTTAAAAAGATAGTATCAAGTGTGATATAACTGGAATGTTCCCCCACTAAGGCCATATGGTCAAATTTAAATAATTGATTAAAAATGTAATAACGTATGCAACTATGCAGTTTGTTTTCAATTGACTGGTGAAATCATACTGTGATCAAGACAATTCTAATCCTGGCGGCTTTTTGCAGGTGAGGAAACTGTTCTTGTAAAGAACCCTTCTGCCTCCTAGGGGCTCTTCTTTTAACTGCAGTGTGCACTCTTCACATCAAACAGCAGGTGCCATTCAAGCTCTTGATAGCTATTTAACTTTTGATTTTAAGGTCACGATTAGATTTTTGCTAATTACGGTTGATTTCCGATTTTGTGACACCCCTAGTTGATATATGAGAAATTTGTAATTTGGTGTCGTACTGCTTGCTCTTGTTTCAATATTGTGCATTTCCAATGTTACTTAGGCCCCGTTTAGACGGAAACGCTAGCAGGTGAATCCGCAAAAATATTTTTGCGGATGTGCCTTTCGTTTATACGGAAACGGCGTTTTTACGGGGTGAAACCGCAAAAAAGTGAGACTACCTTCCAGGGTGGAATTCCTAGAAACGCAAAAGCTTTGCGATCTCGTCTAAACTATCAAAACGTATAAATCTGTTAAAACGATGACGAAAGGGTTGTCACGGCTGTGGTCGCGCGTACTGCTTACGTCACAGGTAGCAGGTATGCGCCAGTAGCCGAGACGTAAACAAAGCAAGTATGTCTGACTTATATCAACGGAGATCACCTGAAGGCTACATTGGCAGTACTTTTAACCCTTTCACTGCCACACGACAGAAGGTTACCCCTTTACTATCACACAACCGGCTGTCGTGTGGCAGTGAAAGGGTTAAATACACAAGAATCTGTCCCGCGACGTGAGTGGATCCACTGTCTGTGAGTGACTCTGCTTTGGTGCAATCACATTCCCCATCCACAGTCTGCGAATCAGAGGCAGAGTAGGGCGGGTCTTCACAGCACGTCATGTGACATATGCGCCAATCGTGTGACAGCGGGTCTCCGTCGTTACAGCGTCGTCTGCACGGAGAATTCCACTCCAAAACGCTCGTCTAAACGTAAAATTAAAAGTGAAACCGCAAGATGACTTTTGCGGTTTCTGTTCACAAAACGCTTGTCTAAACGGGGCCTTACTCTACCGCCGCACAGGAATTAGGCATTTTCGTTTTCGAAAGTGGTTACAAATGGTTACAGGCAGCCATGTTTGAAGAGAGACTGCTAAACAAACATTCCATTCCATTCCAAGGCCTCTTGTAAAACTCATGGAGGAGAAATTGAGTGTAGGCGCACTGCAGGACTGAACGGGTTCATGCTTGTTCTGAATACTACTTTGTAACATCGTATCAACTAGATTGATTGATTAACGCCTCAGTGTCCAGTCACTTAACCAGTGAAACCATAATATTGAAAGGTATTGGTTTGGATGAGTGGTCTGTATACCATTGGCCATATTCCCACGCTGTGGCCATTTTGCTCTTATGTCATGATCAGGTTGGGATTTCTTTCCACCCTGTTCCCAGCAACCTGAGCATGACTTAAGAGCAAGATGGGCGGCGTGTGAATATGGTGTGAGAATGCCAACCCGTGGAATCTCTCACTTATGATGCTGACACAAGAAAGAGAGGGACAGGGAGAGATCGAGACATGGTGTGAAAAAGCGATAAAAAGAGAGTGATAGAGAAGGGAAGAGAGAGAGAGAGAGAGACTAACAGATTTATTTTCTTCACAAAGTGAGAGATGTTCACATAAGTGACCCTCTAACCCCCTGTACGTGTTCACACCTCGTCCACAAGGTAGACACTTAGCGAAGAGGTCTTTCTCTGGGGATTTTTTTTTTTTTACCACATTCTGTTTGTGAAGATATGAAGACATCAAACTAAAGTGGGACTAGCCCAGAGGCCTGAACTATATCGTAGACTATATATCCAGTGTTTCGAAGCGCTCCCAGAGAATCTTGGAGTGTGGCAGTGACAACAGTACAGTGTTCTATGTATGGTGGAGCTAATAGCCAGCTAGACTAAAGCCACTGGTATGCAGCTGTGTGTAGCCGGCTGGTTGTGGATTGGGAGAAGTTGCTTCCTGGGTTCCTGGGTACTGCGACCTGATTGTGGGAACTGTGGACAGCCCTGCCTGAATAGAACTATCATTACTGGAGAGCCCATCCAAAAGTGGAGCCTGAAAATCCGGGAGACGAGCCACTGAACCACAGGGGCCTCCAGTTAAAAATAGACCAGACGGATGGATGGATGGATGGATGGATGGATGGATGGATGGATGGATGGAT